>NW_006800063.1:539713-593042 GCF_000485575.1 Poecilia formosa | reverse complement strand
TGTCCACTGTTATAGTAATGGAAAATTATGGAATTTGATTTGATGGAAAATGCTGAACTTTCCCTGCTTTTGCAGACATTTAAAGGGTTTGTAAGCAGATTCTATTAGTTTAAGGGGGAAAAAATTGAACAAATTATTGCTGTAATTGGTGATAAGCATTAATTATTCCAAAAATACTTATGGCTTTTACAGACAAAATAAATGCATCACAAACCGATATAAACAAACTAGATTTTCCTGGGTGTTCCTAAGACTTTGAAGTCGAGTTGAGCGAGATGCCGAAGAAAGATATTGATTGATGTGTAAAACTCGCAACTAACAAAGTCAAATTTTTTGGACTTCTTTGGCTTATCTGTTTGTTAAATCTCAAACATTTAAAATTAAACAAAAATATTCATAATTATGCAACACAAGACAGAGTAGCTTCACGTTTTCTTCCCGAATTAACAGAATGTTTTTGGAAAACGGTGAATGTGGAAAAGTACTCCGTCATGAATGGAAAGCGTGGATCCGGTTTAAAGCCGACTTTGACCAAAGGTTGCTGTGTTTGTAGGTGCTACACAAGATGGAAACCTGCGTGTGCTCAGGCGCAAAATAAAAGCGCCCTTAGGTGTTTCTGACAGCTCAGCGATAAGCTCTTCTCCATCTGTCGGAGAGTACAGATTCGCACACAACTCGCATTACCCTCAATAATACCTGCGTTAGAAATCTGCTTCCTGTTTCCATTTTTGTCCGCGCTTCAAAACGATTTATGTTGTTTATAACACCCGCGGCCCGGTCAGCGGGTAATCCATTATACTGCGGCACGTGCATGAACCCTTGATTATTTTTTTTTTTTATACGAGCGTGCACGTGTTTCCCTGAGCATAAAAAAAAAAAGCAAAGGGGTCGCGATAGATGACATTCACTGTGACTGCAGAACAGCTGCGTGAGACACTGCTTCAGCAGAAAGGCTCGTAATAAGTTCAGGCTACATGGCGACATGTATGGAAACCAATCCTGCATACCTCGTCTATTTTCGGGGTCTCAAACTTACAACATAAACACTCTCCCGACTGAGTCCTCTTTCAAGGGAACATGTGCTTTTAAATCACAACTTCTCGTTTTGTTGTCTCTGTAAATTAGCTCGGCTTCGGTCATTTCAGCGTCGAGGAAAGACGGTTTCCTCCTCCCAAAACCACTTGGCGATTAGAAGAGGAGCTTTTCAAATGTGAAAGAAAAGTCAGCCCGACTCTTTTTTTTTTTTTTTTTTTTTTTTGTCTTTATAGTTGCACTGCTTCTATAGTTTGGGAGCGTAATCTGACTTTAATGACTATTATTTCCTCTGCGCTCCATAATCTTGCGGAGGGTTTTTCCGCTGGTGAGAAAGAAGAAGGTCAGACAGCGTGGAAGAAGGAATTCCTGGCATTGCCAGAAGGAAACGCTTTACTGGAAAGGCTCGAGACCTTTTTTTAGACTTTATAGCCCTACTCTTCCTTTGAACAACCAGTGATATCTCACTTTACGAGTATGTAGTGTGATATTTTGATCTATCAGTAATCTTTATTGTTGTTGACAGCATCCTGTCTTTGTCGTAGCACAGAGACGGTCGACGCTGGAGGTCTTGGCCTAACAGAAACATTATGATTACCTCGAGGAGTTAAATACTGAACTTTATGAGCTACATGTGGCTGTAGTGCTTTGAGGTTGCTTGCTTACAGTGTTTGACTACATTTCATCTTTACACCCTCTTTGTGACATCTGCTAAAGGTTACAGCCAAAAACCTCCACGTGACTGACCAACAAAGTTGCATGTGGTTAAATTCATCCACCATCAAGCTTTCGACCCTACGTGAAATACAGGGCCACAAAAGTTACTTAATTGGCAAACGAAGGAGACTGAACACACTATGCCAGCATTGACAAATGGTGGTGGCAGCATCATGCTGTGAGGATACTTTTCTTCAGTATGGATAGAAGGAAGCTGCTCAGAATTGTCATGCAATTCATTATCTATAAATGCCTTATAGCGCTGTATTTTTTTTAATTTATCGTTGTCATGATAAGTTCCAGTAAATGACACTTAAAACTTTCAATGCCGTCCATGCCGCTGGGATTGTTGGTTTGTAATATTTTTGTTCAATAAAAACACCAATAAATGTCAATAAAGTTGAAAAAAAACCCCATTGAAATGCAGTTACGACTTGCAGTTCAACGATACAAATCACACTTCTTTATGTGGCTGGTGTCCTAAAAAGAAGCATGTTTCAAATGGGAACGTTTCTGAAGAGCAACATTTGAGTTTGTGGGGCTAAAATAGCTGCGACACACAGCCGTACAGTTACAGTTAAGTAGTTGTTGGCGTCACTTTTATCGTTATCACAGTAGTGCTGCAAAATATTATGATAAAACTTCAACTTCATATCACCCAACCCTGTGGCCTAGTCAAAGTCAAGACTTCAGAATTAATGGCATGGCTTTGCTATTGTTTAAGAAGAATGTGAGCTGGTGGAGTGGCTGTCATCAACGAAAAATGTTCGTTCCACAAAGTTGCTGCTCCGCCACATTCACCAGCTACGTAATACTCTGTGTTCGTCCACCATTTAAAATCCCCCCAAAACACATTTGAGTTCCTGGTTTTCCATGAAAAGGTTAAAGGGGTAATGCATATTTCTACAAGTTTGGTGTAGATGTTAAAGAAAACAACCTTGTAAACACAGAGGTGGGTGTGGCTTAGCTCATTTGCATGGTTTTCCAGTGAGGTGTTGGAGTTTGTCACGTTGGAAAGTTTTCAGTCGGACTGGATCCAGATCCAGTCTTGCCAGTTTACCAGCTGCAAGCTGCAGAAAGGCTGCTTGGCTTTAAACACTCCACTCAGAAGTCGGTTGTTTATATTTCTGCTTTTCTTCATCAAAACCTGACCTACTTCTGCTAAATGCTGAGCTCTCTGTTTTTATCTGCAGCAGTTATTCACATCTTTTTTCTTTTTTTGTCACAATAAATCGAATACTTCACCCTCTACTTATCACATAAATTATAATTCAACATTTAGGGTAAGATGTTTCATGTTATTTTGGTTCCTTTTGAAATTATAGAGAATCAGAGATGTTTGTTGTTGTTGTTTTTTTCCCCCCGGCCCTTTTGCATTTATTAACATGTATCTGTTTTTTTGCTTACAGGTTGTCGGTAACAAAGTCGTAATGAGGGATCAGTTGAGCGTGCGAGGTGGCCAGCTGAAGGTCAAGTACCTGTATGAAGACTCAACCAATAACCGGAAAATCAACGCTATAACCACAGCTGTCATTCAGAACGCTGGGAGCACTGGCCAGACGCCCACCAAAACCACCGTCTCCACCCTGTCCAAGGATCACAGTGCGGACAGGTGAGGAAAACACACACCAGTTATCAAATGCGTCCTCAAAGGCGAGATAGAACTCGGCGTGTTTACCCTGCCGCCTTTATTTGCCTCAGCTCTGACTCCAGTAAGGGCTCCACTGAATCGTCTGGATCACAAGGAGCTGGGAACGGCAGCAAACTCTGCAACACTCTCAGTCCCGAGCAGGCTCTGAGACTCTACCGGTCCCAGCTGACCACCCTGGAGCACACCGAGATCCAAGCATACCCGGATATCTACTTCGTGGGACCCAACGCGAGGAAAAGGCCTGTCGTTCCCGGCGGAAACAACAACTGCGGCTACGACGACGAGCAGGGCGGCTACATTCATGTCCCTCACGACCACCTGGCGTACCGCTACGAGTTCCTGAAGGTAACCTAAATGAACGTTTTTGGGTCCAAGACCCGCATACACTTGAATTTTGCTTTAAAATAAAACTGATGCTACAGCCAAAAAATTCCAAAGAAATCCCTGGAACTACCTTGATTTAAAAAAAAAAAAAAAAAGGAAAAAAAAGAAACAGTAACTGGTGACACTAATCTTCAGATTAGCAGCATTCTTTCAGCATGAGTCACAGCTACAAAAACTTGATCTCGTCTCATGCTTGGATGACTCTGTACCTGTCGGACTAGACCACGCCCATTTCCACCTGGAGTTTCCCTGGTTTCATTACAAATAAGGCAAATGATGTCACTACTGATATGGTTGCACGTCAGAAAACGGCGCCGTTTGTTTCTTTTGGTGCTACAAACTGTGAACAACACAAGTTAGGGAACGGATAGAGAGCTAAAGAGTGCCTAGACCAGAGGTGGGGTGAAAACTACTTTGGCATATTTTTACTCAAGTAAACTGAAAAGTAGCCATCTAAGAAATTAATCAGTTAACAGTAGAAAAGAACCTGGTAAAAATGCTGAGTAACTCGTCAAACATCTGTCATTTAAAGTTTTTAAATTTCTGTGAAAATTTAGGTATTTTAAAGACCAAAATGACAACAATTCATATAAATGACATAATTACAAAATAAAAAAATTAATTTCTTTCAATAAAACACTAATTAAACCCCAGGTCTATTTTTGTGTCTGGTGATTTTTATTTTTATTTTTTATTTTTTGGTTAAAACAAGCTTGTTCTTCCTCCAGTGAAGTTACGCATAGTGAGTTGAGTATCCAGACATTTTATTCAAGTAAAAGTAGCCATGCTTCATAATAAAGTTATTCAAGGAAAAGTCAAAAACTACAGTGTAGTAGAAATACTCCTAAAAGTCATTTTACTTATTTATTTTTCTCCAAAAGGTCACTCAAGTAAATGTAACGAATCACCACCCAACTCTGGCTTGGACCCGTTTCCAAGCTTCTTACTGATTTAGTTCGGTCATGAATCGATTTCCTCTTCCTCCTCAGATCATCGGTAAGGGTAGCTTTGGACAGGTGGCTAAAGTCTACGACCACAAGCTGCAGCAGCACCTGGCCCTCAAGATGGTGCGCAACGAGAAGCGCTTCCACCGGCAAGCGCAGGAGGAGATCCGCATCCTGGAGCACCTGCGCAAGCAGGACCGCAACGGCGCCATGAACGTGGTGCACATGCTGGAGAACTTTACCTTCCGCAACCACATCTGCATGACCTTCGAGCTGCTCAGCATGAACCTGTACGAGCTCATCAAGCGCAACAAGTTCCAAGGCTTCAGCCTGCCGCTGGTCAGGAAGTTTGCGCACTCCATCCTGCAGTGTCTCGAGGCGCTGTACCGGCACAGGATCATCCACTGCGACCTGAAACCTGAGAACATCCTGCTCAAGCAGCAGGGCCGCAGCGGCATCAAGGTAGCGCTCCTGACAACTTCACACTGATATGATTCTTGGTTATTATTCGTTCAGTCAGTCATTAAGTAATTTGTTAAGTACACTCCAAAACACGGCAACAATTTGAATAAGTTGTTGCAGACAGAAACACGGGGCTTATTCCTGTCCTACGCTATCTAATGCTTTCTTTCTTATCATCCATGAGTTCATCAGCCTATAATTTAATTCCTATTTTTATTTATTTTTAATTTTTTTACCTTGATTTTTTTGTTTCGTTTTTGTAAATTTATAAACATGTTGCAAATCATATTTGGATTCATGTAAGAAATTTTTGCAACCCAGCTGGCAGTAAACAAAATTTTTCTCTAAGCATCATTTGTATTATTTTATAATAAAACAAATCATAAAATTTCATGATAGCAGACTTCAACTTTAGCATTCCTTAAAGTTGAAGTCTGTAACATTTCTTAAAAGTTTTTTATATATTTGTTAAAACTGCCTCAATGTCATTACAGTTTGTTATGAAGCAGATCATCTGTGAAAAGATTGAACTCATTGAAATGCACCGTTCCGGCCAAAAAACCAAAAAATCAGAGCCAGGAGGAGTGTCTTAGTGCTGTCAATCAAGCATGTGTACACGCTGCTCAGTGTGCTTATTGCAGAGAAACAACTTACCGTTATCCACCGTCATCAGTGGCTCTGCTAACTAGCTTTAGCATTAGCAGCAGGCTCTGCTGTCAGGAAGAAGCTGTAGTGTAGCTTGGAGAAAGAGAAGAGGCGGGAGGAGGTGAGGAGCGGCGTGCATACATGCGCATGATTGACAGCGCTGAGACACTCCCCCTGGTTCTGATTCACAGGTTATTTGTCTCATATTGTACTGTCACAACATGGTGACACTTTGAACAAATACGTAAAAACAAAAAAAAGTATTTGTATGCTGCAGACTTTTTACCGCTTTTCCCAACCTGATGCTGACTCCCACATTTTTTTGTTTTTCTCTCCCCCTCCCCCGTCTGTTTCTGCTAGGTGATTGACTTTGGCTCCAGCTGCTTTGAGCACCAGCGGGTCTACACCTACATCCAGTCCCGCTTCTACCGGGCTCCGGAGGTGATCCTCGGCTCGCGCTACGGCCTTCCCATCGACATGTGGAGCTTCGGCTGCATCCTGGCCGAGCTGCTGACGGGCTACCCGCTGTTTCCCGGTGAGGACGAGGGTGACCAGCTGGCCTGCGTCATGGAGCTGCTCGGCATGCCCCCACAGAAGATCCTGGAGCAGGCCAAGAGAGCCAAGAACTTCATCAATTCCAAGGGTCAGCCTCGCTACTGCGGGGTCAGCACCCTGCCGACCGGCGCCACCGTGCTGACGGGGTCGCGCTCGCGCCGCGGCAAGATGAGGGGCCCGCCGGGCAGCAAGGATTGGAGCGTCGCGCTCAAAGGCTGCGAGGACCCCACCTTTACTGACTTCTTGAAGAAGTGTTTGGACTGGGACCCCTCTTCCCGCCTCACGCCTAGCCAGGCCCTCAGACACCCCTGGCTGTACCGCCGGCTTCCCAAGCCCCTCCCCGGGACGGAGAAGAGCCAAGGGGCGCCTGTGAAACGGCTCCCCGAGCACCACAGCACCTCCTTCCCCTCCATCATGACGAAGGGCGGACAGGGCCTGGGCACAACGGCTCCCGGCAACAAACTCAAGAGCAACATGATTGGAGATTCAGGGGAGACCATCCCTCTTCGCACAGTCCTACCTAAACTTGTCTCCTAATAAAAAAAACAAAAAAAACAGAGAGACTCCTCTGCTCGTTCCACCCACTCCTCAGGAGGAGTCCACACACGGAGGACGTGGTTTTAAAACTTGTTTGGTTGTTCTTCTATTTGTTTTTTTTTTTCTACTGAGGTGTCGACACCCCAGTTTCTGGTTTTAATATTAGCGAAACAAAGAAAGAGAAATTATGACGACAAACGAACAAAAAAAAAAAAACCCAACAAACTATCACACAGAGGTTTTTATACAGAGGATTTCCTTTAATGGCTGTGAATTTTTCAGTTTACAGCCTGTTGATTTTTAGATGATGGTTTTTTGGGGGGGGGAAACGGAAATCTTCCTTGTGAGTGGACAGCTTTTTATTTGTCAAAAAGAAGATGTTTTTAGACCTCTGCTTGATCTCTCATGAGTGTTGTAGTGAAAACGCACTCGAGCACACCTGCACTGTCACTTGGCTCACTTCACACAGGACACCGCCATTTTGAATTCTCTCTTTCCACGTGCAAAACTTGAAAAGGGCTGTAGAGATTACTCCTATCAGGTGAGAGCTAGCTGGGAAGAAGGTGCGTGCTAGGCCGACGGAAGTTGACGGCAAAGAGAAATGCGACACAAATGCAAATTTATGCTCACGACGATTTTAAGGAGGTAAAACAGGTCTGGCTTTATTTGTGGGGAATAATTACAAATCGCAGTGCCTTGTAAAATATTCACACTGCCTTGACTTTTTTTTTTTTTTTTCACGTTTTGTCATATTGCAACCTCCAAACATCCAAGCTGGGGATGTGTTTAGCACAGCGGGTTTCTCCCTGACACGTCTGGTTTGGTCCGTGGTCTTCGTGACGCTGTTTGTTCAGCAACGCTCTTTGGAAAACTTCCTCTGAAGTCACAGAACAGGCGCATTTCTTGGATTTTTATGCGAAATTAATGGAAACCCAGTCAAAATGATCAAACGACCCGACTGCATCCTTCCAAAGATTTTTTCGAGAGGCTTCAGCTATCAATTCTGGGGAGCTTCCATGCTGGACAGAAGCGTTCCCACACCATAACGCTGCCACTACCATGTTTTACAGCATTAGTAAAGAGGGACGGGGCCAGTCGGACAACTCCAACTGTGTCGCCATCACAATCTCTATTTCTGTGCTGGTTTACCAAGGCAAACCATTCTGCATAACTTTGTAAACATGGTGAGGGCAGTTGTGGTGCAGATTAAATAAACTTGGGGCAAATTTTAAGAATATTTGAGAATTTGTGTTACTTTAATAAATTGGGTTTCCATTATTCTTCACTGTAAAGTGAAGAGTTCCCACACCATGATGCTTCCACTACCTTCTTCCACCTTAAGGGATGATTCCCGGCGAGTTTGTGGTTGTAACGTGTCAAAGTGTTTAAAAAAAAAAAAAAAGTTCAAAACGTCTGAATAGTTTTCCAAGGCACCTTCCTTCCTGTCTTTCCTTTTGCCTTAAGGACACCAGCCTGCTGTTCGACATTAATGTGTGTGTGCTTTAGCCGAGAGGGCAAGGGGCAACCTATTTACGGCTTCTCCTAGTTTCACCACCCTGGTGGGGGGGGGAGGGGGAGAAGAGCGGGTGGAAAGGACAGTAGCACCACTCGGCGCTTCGCGGCTGGTTTTACGAGAGGCCGCCTCACGTCACCTGGTTAATATGTAGAGAGAGAACCAGGGCAGTGCACACAAAAACACGCAGGGCGGTTGTTACGACAGTTTGGGATGTTCGACACGCGCTCCGCCCTGCGATAGGCCGCTGTAATTGTCAGTCGGAGATATTGTGAGGTAACGGAAAGAGCAGAGATATTTTTAAAATGAGCCCAGATGTAAAAGATGGCGATTAAAGTAAAGGATTACTATGGTACTGAAGATCGATGTGTTTCTCAGGGAGACATGCTTGATGCATCCTTTTCATTCACTGTGCTCCTCACTCAGTCAGTCGCCACGGCAGCGGGTGAACAGCGCATGCAGATCTGTCTGCAGAGAGCGAGAGATTTCATTTCTGATTTTTTTTTTTTTTTTTTTAACGGGAGGGCGGGTTGTGTGCATGCGCTTCAACCTGACCTAGATTCATCGCCCTCTCTTCACCCAACAACTATCTCCTCTCCTCTCTGTCTGGTGTAGAGCGGGGAACCTCTCTGACGCACAGACAGTGAAACATGGTGCTGTCCGAACACTGAAACCCGTCAGGTGCATGTTGATTATGGACCACACCGTTTAAAGACTCTCAGCCCTCGTTTTCTAAGCGACTCTGTCAGGGATTTGTACTACTCCTCCGTTTTTAATTGCTTTTCACATGAGATTATCAAGAGGATGTAAAACCTGAAAGTGGACAAAGAGAAAGTTGTGGACTGACATGTTGCGCTAGAGGTGTGCGAGTTGGTCGGCCGGGTGTTTGGTGTTCAGCATGAAATCACAACCTGTTATCAAGACAGAGCGACTGACATGAAAAAGAGAAATGTACAGTAACCAAATGAAGTTGTGATAGTTTTTTTCTACAAAAAAAATAAAACTTACTGTTAAGTGAAATTTGCTGCTCTCTGTTCTTTTCTTTTTTTTTTCTTTTTGCAAATCTGATCACATTAATTTGGGCTTAGATTACAATTCAGAAGTTTAAAGCACAATCAATACTGGTATTAATTAGTTTTGGACTTGTAGTGAAGCATTTGACTTTTTTTTTTTTTTGTCATGGGATGAGATAACAAACATCCATCCATTCTTAATGAGATCGGGTCGCGAAGCGGCCAGCGAGTTCTGGGTCTCCTCTCAGCTGGACATGCCTGGAAAAGCTTCAAACAAACAACTTAATTCATTTAAAAAGATCAAATTTATTTGAGATTTTCAAACACAGTCATAATTATAGATGCTATAAATCAAATATACGGACTGTTTATAACATTTGGTCCCTTTCCAAGTCGCAAAGAAGCCACTCGGATTCTCATCACTTTTCTTATAGAATTAGTAGTCTCCATTTAAGCCTTTTTTTTGCACTGACTTGTTGAAAAGGGCAAAGGTCAAAATCATTCCTGAATGATATTAGTCCGTTTAATCCATTCTGAAACCAGTCTGGATGTGTGTTTGGGCTCCATCCTCCGCTGGATTACCAAACTGAAGTAAAGTTGGTTAGGATGTTCAAAAATAACAGAGGAAGTAATAATCCAGTCAATAAAGTACATTATGCTGGACCACCAGTGAAGGACATTGAATGACACAGTGCTGACTGAAGAAGAGTCTGGTCCAAACCCAACAACCTCAAGCCTCACTGACATTTGCAGCTGCCCATGTGGACGAGCCAAATGCCCTGTGGAGAAAAGCATTTTGGTCAAATTTTAGCTATTTGACCACGATCAGAATGTCACTATATTAGGAAAACATGTCTTCTGCGATGAAATTTCAAAGTGACTTTTTATAAATAAATACATATTTGATAGTGGTAGTGTTTATCTTGTCTTATTTGAGCTTCAGGGTTGTATCTTCTTGGAAAGATTGAATCTGTGATACTTATATAATAAGTACAAATATTAATACAGTGTACCGAGGTTTCTGCGGTAACAATAAATTTGGTAGATATTGACCCACAATTACAGGTACCACTTTAGAGCTCTGAAAAAAATTAAGAGACCTCTTAAAATGATCACTTTCTCTGATTTTATTGTTTATATATTTACGTAAAATGAACATTGTCCTTTTATTCTTTGAACTACTGACATGTTTCCAAAATTCTAAACAAAAATTTAGTATTCATCTGCAGAAAATGAGAAATGCATTTTTTTTAGCAAAAAAAATGCTACAAAAATATTTATTTAGCATATTACTCACTTAAAAAATATGTTTACAAATACTTATTGTTCTTACAAGGTGGTCTGAAATGTTTAATATAACAACTCTAGATAAAATATAGAGGTGAACAGACCTGGCTCACTATTTAACAAGAAACCAGTAGATGTTGTCTCCTTCTCACCCTTTATTAAAGCATAACAAACTGTTCTTAATGATTTATAAAGTGTTAATAACACATCTATAAACTACACATTAATGTGTGTTTGGGAAGTCAAGTCAACATTAAGCTACTGGAGTTCCATGACAGGAAACCAGTTTAAATGAGCTCTACCTGTTCCGGTAAGAGGGGCCACATATCCTGCCCGAATTACACCGGAAGCTTGTCAGCAGCTACAAAATTCCCGTAGTTTCTTTTTGACCGATGACAGGATATTTGGACAAAAAAACAGGGTTGTATGTATGTGTGAACATATGTGTATAACGTTGCCTTTATTTTCATTGGAGTGAATCTCAAGTTCAAATGTATTTATTTAGTTCCTGCTTGGATTTCGTTGGATTTGATCGTTGTCAGACCTTACCGCTTTTGCTCAGACAAAGCATCACAAGCCCCAGGTTAATACACCATTCACTGCAACCATGAGCGTTCGGTAACTTCTGACTGTTTCAAGCGAAAGCTCTTCATTGTCTGGTTTTCCACACCGACCTTCTGCATTGTGACACAAACTGGTTTTGATTCACTATTAAGAAGAATTCGATTTCAGTCGGTGATCAGGTTACAGACTCGATGAACACCCAGGGACTCTGATGAGTCACCGACCTGTAAAACTAATACTTCCTTATTATTAGAGAACTTATCTAAATAACTGATATAAAAATAAAAAAAAACACGGCAATTATTCAGTCACATAGGAAAAAAGGATTGCTTATCAATTACAAAGAACACCCTGATAATGTTGGTCAGGACACTCTTACAATCGAATTACTTTCAACATACTTTTTTCCTTCATGTGGAAGATAAGCTGAACCATTTTGTACACTGGGTCCATAACTTAGCAGATAAATAAATAATCTTCCCTGTTGATTGCTGCTCTTGTCACCCTTTTAATTTCTTTCCTCGTGTGCGTTGACCTTTAAGTAGCAGCGCATACGCTCCTGTCGGCCCTCACGTCTTACAGCTATGAATTGAAAAAAAAAAAAATAATTAAAACCCATCCTTCAATTTGATTATATTTATCCTTTCAGAGAAACATTTCACATCGAAGAAGCATTATGTTTTAATAAAACCGTCTCAACCTTTAGATGAAACAGACAGAGGGATGGTGTGCTACATTTGTCAGTCTTTTAGCTTACCTCGTGTTGTCTGACTGGTGCTATTTTCATTTATTTTTTTATTCTCCAGGTTTGGCAGTGAGTCTATCCACTGTCCTAAAACCATAATAATAGTTAATGCAAGACTCATGAGGGGGAGCGATTACTTTTTTCACATAGCAACAGCATTTCTAATTTCTTTTATTTTTCTTCTACAGCAAAAACCAAAGAGGAAACAAATACAGCCTACAAAATTGAAGTAGTTGCTGGATCTCCATCGGACCGCCGAGGCCATGTTTGTTGCTGCAGCCACAGCTGACCTGCAGTGACACGTTACAATGGTGGAGTTTGAAACGGTATTTCTAGGAAAGGCCGGTCAAATCTAAACATTCGCCGTGACATTCTGTCAAAGTCTCTGAGCGGCTGTTCTGGTTAGCAGCCCTGAAGCAGAACTGCAAGTCTGAAACGGTTCTCATCCCGAATCCTTTAACCTCTTTGTGGCACGCTTCATTCTGTGATTCAACTCTCGATTGGCTTACTGGAAAGAAAAACAATGCCAGGTGTTGCATGTTTTTCCAGACTCAATATATTATGTCTGTAATAAAGAAGCAAGTTGATGAATCTATCCCGTCATAAGGACGGTCACCTGATGATCCACGCTTGTGATTCATGGGTCTTCCCACTTGCAGGCAGGTTCCTGGAGATAGGAAAGAGTCAGGTACACACACAATAAAAAGAGAGGAGGAGGGGGAGGAGGGGGAGAAACCGGTTGGGTGACATTAGCTAATGCAGAAAACAAGATAATGTGAGTGTTTTACGACGAGAGAGACAGAGAAGGAGGCAGTGGGTGGTTGGCTGTGTGTCAGAGAATCTTGGCTCATGTCTTTAAATGCCAGCTGGTTCTTTAAAAAAAACAAAAGGTTCTGCATCATTTTCATTCTTTCTGGGTGTGTCTCTGTTTGGAGTCGTTGTGCTCTCACTGTCGTCATGATTCAAATAAGAGGCCAAGCAAACAAACAAACAAACAAACAAGCCGTTCTGGACTCTGTTGATCTTACTGGGATTTGAATCTTAAAGTAGCTGTGTGTGTTTTTTTGTTTTTTTTTACTCTAATCTAGTAACCTCACTAACTATAATGTCTAAACTCAGACATATTCCTCCAAAGAATTTCATCTTAATGGGTTTCCTGCGATATGTTTCATCAGGATCAATACACAAGCAGTGAAGAATAATTTAAATGTTCACCATTTCCCCCAACGACTCTTTCAAGTCAATGCAAAAGCAGATTAGACCAATCCCATTACCGACCAACCCAGTCACCCTGTGACCATATGGTCTAAGGATCGTCCTCTTTGACACACATTATGTTAGCTTTGCACTTCTCTCCCCATCCACGCAAACATCCCGATGTCTGCAGACCTTTTGGTGCCACAGCAGGATCTCGGGTCCTGGCCATGGACCGGGAGGGGCTGCGCGCTGACAGGTTTCTGATTACCACATAGATTAAGAAATCTTGACCTGGCCGTCGCTCCGCGTTTGGCTTGAAGAGTTGACACGTGTCTCTGTCTCTCCTGTTCGGATTTTGTCATGTTAGAAAACCCCCACAAACTACGATGTATTTTATTGGGACGAACACCTACAGGAAGTGGTGGTTGATGGGGGAAATGGATGGAACAGGACAACACCAGAAGTAAACCTGTTACAGGCTAATGAAGACTTAGCAGTGAGGACTAGATTCACCTTGCAGGACAAACATACAGCTAATTTAAGTTAAACCAACTTTTGATGGATTTATATTCTACTTTTCCATAAAAAAAGACACAAAACAAAAACAACTAAAAGATCCCAAAAAGGCCTGAAAAATATTCCACAATATCAACTTTGAAAGCAAAAAAATAATGTTTCGTTTTATTTTACTTTATTTTTTTTAAGCCCAGCTGTGAATTTCCCATGAAAGCAGAACAATTTAATCTACATTTAGAGATTTGAGAGAGTGACCAGTGCGTCTGGCCAGCGCTGAAGAATTACTCTGAGGGCAGGCAGTTCTTCTATTGTGTTTTGCCCATTCACATAACTGGGTGCATTATAGGGATGTGGCTTTTGTTTGATCTCGCTGTCGTGATCCGCCAGAGAAAATTGTCCCGTCTGGACCGAAGCGTGGATTGGCATTCTGACTCACCTCTCTGCAACTATTTTTTTTTTTTCTTTTTTGGTTCCCCCAGTGAAACGAACCTCTTGTTTTGCTTTATGCTAGACAATATGGCCAAGCACACAGACTCTCAGGTCACAGAGTGCAGACACACAGTGAAGCTATGTGTGTCATCTGGCTTCAGTCCACAGGGACAGCTGAGGGTACGGACCAGGAGTGGAGGCAGAGAAATGCCACATTAGTCCCTCCACACACACACACACACACGCACACACGCATACACGCACGCATATGCACAAACACAACACATGTCCCCGCTTGCACAAAAACAGACTGCAACCCACTGTTTCTTAGTCATACACTCACAGTGACACGCTCACAGCTGAGCCCACACCAGGCACACATGCACAGTGAAGCACATGTCAATACAGGCTGAACAGTTGCAGATCGTTGGGAGAGGTGGGGTACTGCTCCAATAACACAAGCCCACCAAACCTACCAATCTGCATTCCACCTCAGGGAAGGGGAGCTATGCATATGTTTTGTATTTTTTATTTTTATTTTTTTAAATCCAATGCCTGTGCAAAAGTTCTCAGATGAAACTTCTCCCCTATGGTTTTCTGGTAAAAAAAATAAAAAATAAATCCTCCAGCTTCATCTTTTTTTTTTTTTTTTCGCAAGATGTATCACCTGCCTATGCCTATGTCTATGCAGCCCACCTCCTCCATATTTAGGTCTCAAGTTTCCCCGTCTTGTTTACATGACACGGACGGGACACAGCTGGGACGAAAATAGAGGATGAGTCGCTCTCTGTCTACAGAGATTAATCCGACCGTGCGTCTGTTTCTGTGATAAGTGTGTCTGCAAGTTTGCATGTGTTTTTCAACTCCCGTGTCTTCCCAGCTCCCATATAGCCCGAAGGTAGCAGGTCTGCATGGCAACACTCCCGGAAGAAGCTCCGAGCTCATCGTCGAAGCCATATCGTTGTGCAAGATCAGTAAACCCAACCTCTGCTCAGAGCTCAGCAGAAGATGTTTTCCACAGTCTGGTTATGCTAAGGAGTACACAAATGAGCAGGCAGATTAATAGGACGCCAGTCCTTCCTCACCAGAGGACAATCTGGATATTTTATCAGTGTTGTCAAGTTATAGTTTGAAAACTCTTATTCAGACTTAATTATAATTATTAAACTTCAGGTTGTACTACTGGCAACCATGTAAGCCTAAATGAAAGACAATGTTTCCATTCTTAGTCTTACGCTAGCCTGCTAGCTCGTGATTTTAACAGGTTTTTACAGTAACAACAATGTAGACTTAGCTATCAAACAGTAAAAACACTTTATTTAGCTGAATTTTAAATCTACTGAGCTTAAAAGCACATATAAAGCACTTTTAATAACTTCAGTGCCGTATTAGGAACTTTTAGCTGGTAATGATGCTAGTTGTGATTAAGTGTCATCCAACTGTGGTCTAAATCATAATGAGATATAAAAGCAGCATCCGATAAATGTTCAGTTGATGAAATTCTCATTCTTATTCTTGTTCCGCTTCGCAACGCAGAACATTAATTTAGATCAACATTTAGTGCCATCTACTTTATAGAATCAAACATGGAGAACCAACACCTATTCTATCCTTTATTGTTTATTTTATTTTTTTTGCTCTTTCCTTTGGTAAATTTCACATTTCCTTCTAATTCACATAAAGCACTGCCTTGTTGCTGAAAACGTGCTATATAAATAAAATGACCTTACCTTACCTCATTGACTTATGAAATGCAACCATCTTGATTTCTTAGAATGGTTTCAAAACTTTTCCTTCAAGGAAAAATTAGAAGGGAGGAGCATATTTCTGCTAAATTATATAATCTAATTGAGCCGTTTTGGTGCAATTCAAGGACAATTTATTCCGGTGACATGTAGAACCATGAGGACAAATCATTTTTGAGAATATCTTATTGGGTATGAACAACACAAAGCCTGGTTTTGCTGAAAAACAGAGAGCTGCTTCTCAGCCTTGACCTGGGGATCTTTATTTGATCTCCTTGAGGTAACTGCAGCAGGCAAGGCTGGTCTAACCCAACATATATACTGCAATAATCTGGACAAAAGATGGTAGAAGTACAAATGACCTTCTCCAGATCACATTTCCAGGGAAAACATCTCCAAAAGTCTTCCGATATTCTATTTCCCGTATCCCTCATTGAAAGACTTGCCTAGATTCTGAAAAATATTTGTGTTTTGGGAAGCTCTGGACTTTGCTGCACGTGTTTATCTGCACTCAGCAAGCTAATCTTCATAGAAAGTAACATGACTGATCTGCTCTTATCACTTCTGCCCACATGTTACTTTTAACACTTTCTTCTTAATCATCACGCATATGTACACTCCCAAACTAGCACTTCAAGCGTGTTTCTGCAGCCACTATGATGCTGTGCTGGAGACTCTTGTTTCCTGGTGAAGCACATTCTGCGGGGAAGCTGTTGTTGCATCCTTTCTGTTGCTGGGTACATTGGATATTTGTGGTTGGTTTCGGATTACCTTGACAAGACAGGGCAACCTATCGCAGGGGGGAAATTTTTAGGAGACAGCTTCAGCGCAGGTCTAAACTTTGAGTAGGCTACCATGTAGCCATGATCAAACTAGAAGAAGACGCATTGCATTGAAAAATATAATCATGCCTCTAGAGATTTTTTTTTTATATTTCGTCAAGAAATGCTAAACATTTAACTTTAATTGTATGTGATAGACCAACGGACGTGGCTTACTTATCTTTGGGCCCCTCTACTGTGAAATCTCTGAATGAAACGAAGTGTAAACAGATGCTTTTATCGATCTCATATTTAGCTGATGGACACTGCCCATCTCTCCATGCCTAGGCGGGACATAGTGATGGTCAGTAAGCTGGTTAGAGTTGATGGGAGGGTGGATGAAGCTAAACACAGGATAATCCAGGGGAAAACCCTGTAAGAGGCTGCAAAAGACTGAGGTGAAGGTTCACCTTCCAACAGGACAACAACCCTGAACATACGGCCA
Source organism: Poecilia formosa (assembly GCF_000485575.1). Lineage (NCBI taxonomy): Eukaryota > Metazoa > Chordata > Actinopteri > Cyprinodontiformes > Poeciliidae > Poecilia > Poecilia formosa. Next base: position 575,840 of record NW_006800063.1, on the reverse strand, counting down.
GAGCAACAAGGAAACAGTTTAGATTAAAGGATATTCGTTTGGTGCAATGGCCCATTCAAAGTCCAGAATGTTGTTGCAAAACTTAAACCGTATCATTTCCTTCCTTTTCACATTGACACGTGATTTTGTGCTTGCGTATAAAATATCCAGCGCTTACATTTTAGCCTTCTGGTTGTCGCGTCACAGAATGTGAAAAGGTTATAAAGGGGGTCTGAATGGTTTTGCGAGGCGCCGCATGTGTGAGTTTCTGTCAGTGTATGCACAGAGCAAACACAGACCTATCAGTTTCTGTCACATGTTCTGCCTTGTTTTTACTCTAGGTGAATCTACATTTCTAAGTACAAAAAAAAGTCAATATGACACAAAGAAATTCTCTGAAATTACCATTTTCGCTAAGTCCAAAGATTTAGCGAATGTGAGGCAACTGGTCTTTGAATGCTCTTGTATCTGCTGGTAATTCTCTATTAAGTGGCTGCTTGGAAAACCACGTCATTACTTATTACAGCTAATCTAGTTTAAGGGGCACATACTAAATTACAGTGTTGAAAGGGACAAAAGTCCCACTGACATATTCCCTGAAGATATTAAAGCTATCAATCTGATGCAATCTTTCCAGGGCACGGTGGCTCCAGTAACGCACGCATCTCTGAATTTGTTTACAAGTTTTGGTTTGCCGGGAAGCCCCGTTTGCTCTATTCTTTCCACGTTCCTTTTCTCTGATCCCTCTCCCTCTGCTTTGTCTCAGCTGTTCGGGGAATTGTTATCCTAAAAATGTTTTCCATGGTGGAGCTTGAAAAGCCAGTTCCCGTCCTGCTCCTGACACAGAAACGCTGACCTACTGAAGGAGACAGAAGAAGAGTTTCCCTCTGGAAGCCGAAGTGACAGTCAGAATGTACATCAGCCTCCGTCTCGCCGTTTCATTCAGCACACACACACACACACACACACACACACACACACACACACACACACACACACACACACACACACACACACATTCGGATTCAGAGGGGGATAAAAAAAAACAAAAAAACACTTTCAACACGCATCAACTGGACATCAATTATTTAGTCACACTTCATGGGACTAATGTTTGAGTTTCGCTGGTGGCTGGTAATGCCATCAGGGCTATTTTTAGCCATGAAGCATGATGTTTAGAGACAAGCTAGCAACAATCCAAAACATTATGAAAAAAACAACCAGTTTTAGACACAGAACTCTGGCGCCGCCTCAGTATTTCTTGTACGTCACGTCCGCGTTTGGGAAAACGGAAACGAATTAAATTCAACTTATTCCTCCACTTCAACGTTGCTCTCATGTCATCACTGCAGAGTAATCTGTGTTAGGATTGATGCTGGTTCTGTTCAGCTTCAATCCCCAAACACGTTTAGCCGCAGAAACAATTAGATATATAAGGATTAATATATATATATTCTTTGTGATGTGCGTTGAGGCCGACATAAATATGCTGCAGTTTTAACTTTTAAGATCAGAGTGCAGAATACGCTTCCGACGAACTTCAGTGTGACGATTTCCATAGCCAAAAATAACTCATCGAAAGCAAAACAAAACCCCCCAAAAATCCAGAAAGTCTATGAAGTGAGAGCTAACCCTGTCACACTGTTACACCTCTGCAATGAGGAAAAAAAAAAAAAAAACAAGATGGTGATTTCCCACCCTGAAGCAGATGACCATCATAAATGTTCATGTTTTCATGTTTACACCCACGTAAAACCAACATGAAGATGTAACCAAACTGCATGGCAGCAGTTTTAATCTGCTGCTGAATCAATTCTTGTACTCGTGCAGTCTCTGCTATAAAAATGTAGTTTCTATTTGCATAAACTGTTTGTGTGCGTTGTTGTTGAAAGGACAAAAATAAGATTCGGGTTAAAGTTCTGAATCACATACTGCAGGAAGTAGTACTGTATCGAGGTCATCCCAACTCCCTGCCAGGACCGTGCAACACAAAACAACATGACGGGTTTTACAGCCGTACTGATAAGCAAATGTGGCTATTTAAAATTTCACACGCTGTTTATCTGCAGGGGACTTTTTCTGAATCATTTATTGTTTTTCCACATCAGTTGACAGCTGCTTTTCAGTGCCGTGTTTGTGAGTCCTTCAAAATGTTTGATTAGTTCTCATTTGGACTGAAACCTGTGAAACCTGTTTCAGGTTTTAATCAGGTTTCACAAATGCTCAGCTCCAAAGGACAGTTTTTTTTTTTATTATTAATAAATTTCTCCATCAACACATACTCATACTCAGTATTCATAGCCATGACGATCACATCATAGCAAGAAAAATTATTGTATTTGATTGGATTTCATATGACAGACCAGCAAATAAGTAGTTTTAAGCAGCAGCTAGTCGAGTTTCCTTCAGAACTGCCTCCTTGTTGTAGCTTCATCCATCTCTCCATAAACTCTAACAGCTTCCTTGTTGAGGAAAAACATGCCCATTGCATGATGCTGCCACCATCAGACTTTGATTTTTAAAGGAACTGCTTTCAACTGGATTTCATTTTGTGGTATCCTCATAAAAGAGGAATGAAAACATTCATATCAACGTAATATTTTCGTTTAAAATAACCTGTGAAAAGCATCTGTCAATTTCAAATGCAATTTACATTACAATGATTCATTTAATTTCAGAATTCAACTAAATGCATGTCAGAATAGCCACATAGCCTTAACTTAGTGATTCTAAAATCCTTGTTAGTAAAAACAACAAGTACCAAGTTGACAACATTTAATAAAGGATCTTTTAGTTTGGACCTGTGGCACTACTGAAAACATGAAAAGATCTCTTGAAACGGAAACATCTGCAGTCCTGTGGTAATAAAACAGGATTCTTGATCCTTCCTGGACCTGACAGAGGTGGCAGCAAAGCATTCACACATCATGATGCAGCCTACACCGTGCTTCCTTGTGAATAATTATATTTAAACTCAATAGTACACTGGATTGCCGCTGAATGAACTAAAGCCAAAGTTATGAGTTTTAGCCAATCACTACACAACTTTGACAATCTTCCCTCTTCATCACTGTTGAGACTACTGACCTTTACAAAAACACGTTTGTGGAGAAATATTGCCAGCAATGTGGACATAAACATAGAAAATGATGGAGGATTTTTAGCTTTCAATAGTTGCTAATGGTCATAATATTCCAACCAAAGTTCTGCGAGACCCATCACCAAGGTCTGTTTCCTGAATTTACGGTAAAGGTCTCCAAAACAGAGCAGTGGAAGGCCTGATGAATTTTATTTCAGTAGTAGTGCTGCTTTAATGCACCGAGTCCACGAGTTCAAGAGTTCAGCTCTTAATATTGCTAATCCTGTCATTCAGTGAAATACTCACTGGGAAACGTGAGGCTAGCATTGTGTGTGAACAGCAAAGAATAGTGAAAGTCCAAATTTATCCCTGCACATTACTTCAGCGTAAACGACTTGGGCCCGTGTTACAGCGGAGCAGGTGTGTGCATGTGGCATGACCATGTGAACACATTGTATGTGCGATGGGAGCAGGGCACCTACAGGGCAGAAGGCGTGACGGGACACGATAATGGCCGAGAGGAGTGTGTGGGCACCAAGAATGGAAATCTGTGTTTGTGGGGCTCGGCTGTGTGTGTGGGTCACACACCGCCATACAAGGGCAGCGGAGAGGCGAAGGGATCGTCACAACCAGCCTCGCACATGCACACATACTCCTGTAGGTGGATGTGTGCATCTGTGGAGAGGGTGGTGGTGGTGGAGAGTCTAAGTGCCAGCTGGGCTGCTTAAAAATAGTGCAGTGTGGAAGATTGCCAACACACGGGACTCTAGGAACACATGACGACTGGTGCGGTAGTAATTCACGGCAGATTTCTTCCAGCTTTTGTGACGACTGACGAGCAAAAGAGATGATGCTTAGGGTGAGCTGTCTCACAGGGCCGTCACTGAGCCGTCTTGTTTCTGTGGGGAGGGAGCCGTTTGTAGGTCAAGGTGACGATGAATGGCTCCACGGAGCCGGCAAGCTGAAGAATATGGAGTCCTCTCAGGCGAAGCTGGCCAAGCAGATATGCGAGGGCAGTGGGGCAGTAGGCTGACGTGAAACGTGATGAGGATCAGACTGCTAGGATTTAGAGAGCACCAGGCTGACCCCTGCTAATGCACAGGACACAGTGGAAAGATGATGAAGGGAGGGAGGCCGCAGGAACAGCTGCTCTGCCCCCCCACCGCCACCCCTCCTCGTTTCATCTCCCGAACACAAGATGAAACGCTCAGTCCGTTCAAGATACGGGCACATGGGTGCTTGTGCACAAAAACACAAACATAACAAGCTGTACGACTGATTTAACGTCGTGGACAAAGTGGCTCTTTCAACTCATGTAATCCCAGTTTGGGTTGAACTTGGATCCCCGGATTAGATCGGCCTCCTGGGAGGTAAAGAGGAGGAATGGCAAATGACGGAAATATTTGGACAACAGAAGATTTATGTGCAATATATCATCTCAGTATATCAACCTCTCCGAGCATTCCCATTCAAATCTCTGCATGCTGTTATTCCTAATAATCCTCTTTTTTTTTTTTTTTGGTTTGTTGTGTTTGCTTGATTCTTCTTTTGAAGTAAAAAAAAAATATTTTATTTGCATTCTTGCAGTGAGTGGGTCTTAAGTTGTACCGTGTATCACACCAATTAAGTGATTAATTGTAAAATGCTCTATTGACTAAGGTTTAATCCAATATGTCTGAGTAATTCTCACGAAATACATGGTTCAGTATAAAATCAGACAACTGCAGCAAATCCAAACTGCCTGTCACCTTTTACATTATTCAGGACCAGAGCTAAACAACCGCAGGCCGCAATTAGTTTCTATCATTTCATTCTGTGGCAAAATACCAGAAAAACCCTAAACGTGCAGAAACGTCTGGCTCCTTCAAAACAAGGGCTGAACATTTGTATGTTTACAGCAACTTTCCTATGGAGGTCAAAGGCTGGATTATCAGGTGGATCCCAGCACGTGTATTTTATTTTTGTTGTTATCTTTTTGTTCTTCTGATGTCATGCCAATCTTTTACTGCCAATTTTTTTAATGCTTTTATGTCTTGTAGTTTTCTTCTCACCTTTGATTCAGTATTTTTATGTGGAGCACTTTGAAGGCTCTAGGAGTGATAATTGCTCAAGGGTTATAGGTTTGTCTGCCGGTTCGAAGCCCACTTCGACCGTCTCAGTCGTTGTGTTCCTGAACAAGATATTTGCCTTCTAGTCGTCGGTCACCCACATAGAATTTTTTTATTTTATGTTTTTGTTTACATACACCAATACTTCCTTATCTGAGAGACATTCAGCAGCATTTCATTGAAGCATCCATTTTATTCAACTTAGATATTAATTGTACTAGATTGGTCAACTTTCTATCCTAAAGCAACATTTCTCTTTTAAGATTTGGGATTTGGGTAATGAGAGAAGGGCTGCAGAGTGGTGCAGTTGGTAGAGCTGTTGCCTTGCAGCAAGAAGGTTCTGGGTTCAATTCCTGGCCCCGGTCTTTCTGCATGGAGTTTGCATGTTCTCCCTGTGCATGTGTGGGTTTTCTCTGGGTACTCCACAGTCCAAAAACATGACTGTCAGGTTAATTGGCCTCTCCAAATTGCCCCTAGGTGTGAGTGTGTGTGCATGGCTGTTTGTCCTGTGTGTCTCTGTGTTGCCCTGCAACAGACTCGCCCAGAACATTAGCTGGAGATCAGCACCAGCACCCCTCCTGACCCCACTAAGGGACAAGGGTGTAAAGAAAATGGATGGAGAAGGGGGAAGACATGCAGTAAAGGTTGCCAAGGCCAGGAATCAAACCTGTGACAGCCATGTCAAGGACTAAGGCCTCCATATGTGGGTTGTGCTTAACCACAGCACATCAAACCTCTCATTTCTATTGACGTATTTAGAAATCTTGTATAGACACTTGAATCTCTTCTCTTCAGCACAGTAGAGGTTTTCTACAGGACTTAAGTTTGAGGACTGAGATGGCAAAGGAAGAAGGCCGACTTTATGTCATGACGGCTCGTTTTCAGTCCAGCTACATTTCCACATGTATGGTTTTCATAGCTTTTTTACAAATGTTGTATGTAGTTTTTCCCAGTGCTGCACATACCCATAATATAAGCATGCATATGTTGGGAATCTGTATTCCTTCTAGACCCCTTGCTTTCTTGAGGTAACTCTGCTGATGAACAGCACATTTAATAGTCTGTGTGACGTGTTACTGTATCTGCTCAGGCCAGGGTTGGTGGCCTGGAGTGAATCTGTGGGAGAGAAAGCAGTCTGACATTGTTGTGTCTGTTTGGAAGCAGCTCCCGTGCCAAACGCATCAATAACTGTACAGACGCTCTCTGTACAGAATAACTGGAGCATCCTGCAGCCACGTGTCTCCGGGTCAGCAGAAGCAGATCTGTGCGTCTGCGTATCGGCAGAAATGTGACAGAAGAAACAGAAAACAAGGGACAGAGACAAACCGTACGAGTGACAAAGCAAAATGTGTGTGAGTGCGTGTGGCTGCTTGTGAGCAGAGGGGAAAGTAGGGCACGCTTCACAGCTGAGTAGAGAGCAAAAGAGGCGTTGGCACCAAAAGTAGGCTAAATAATCGTCTCCAGTAATCAAGTAGTCTCCTGTTTACTGCACTGGGCGAGAGAGAAGATAGGAATGTCCATGTGACTAAAACGTTACAAGTTGGTGTCCCACTGACCTGAAAAGATCACAAGAAATAAAGCAACATTTGCTTTTTATATATGTATACTTAGTGTATTTTTTCTGATTAATTACTGACAATTTCAATGCTTTCTGTTTGTTTATCACAAGGGTTTGGCAACAGTCTCTCAGTCTACTGCATGTCCTTGCCATAACGCTGTGGTGGATCAATTTGAAAAGGCCAGAACAGGCGCCCCGCTGAGGTCTCTCTGCAGCCTGGAGAGACAGAATGATGTGACTCGCTCTCTGTTTGCACATGAAAAGGGGATTCCAGCAGCAGTCACATGTGTCCTGCAGGGCTGTGGAAGAGGCCAACCATTTTACGGGTGGCACACCGTACGTGCTTTTCTTTTGTGTGGGATATGCAGGACTGCATTTTGCAGCTTTGTGAGTAAAAGGCAGCGTGGGCATGTCACAGGCCTTTTTTTTTTATGTACGGCGCCAGATGTACATGTGTGTTTGAAAGAGAGACGGAAAAATATGTAGAGTATGTAGAGTGAACTTTTTCTCATCTTGCAACAACAAACCTATTAAATGGGGTTTTTATGAGATAGATTAGGCTTCCACTTCAGCTAGGTATTTTCGGAGGTTCTCCAGAGTTTTATGTCGGCTTCTCTAATTCATGCTCTAAATGGAAAGTCTACTAGTCAATTTCAAGGATGTTCAAAGTGGGGACTGAGAGCCCTGTTAGTCCCTTAACTAATTTTATGTGACCTCCCGACCCCAATTCAAGAATGAATTTTTACAAAACTACTATTTTCAAAGTAAAATGTTAGATGCAACACAAAGTGATTGTCTCTCCTAAGCTGTCTGGTTTCCTTTTGTTGTCTTGGTAAATAGGAACACATCTACTCATTGACTTATACTCTAAAGCAGAGGTTCTCTATTGTCAATACCTATTATTTTTATTTAGCATAAATGCTGCCTCACATCTTTTGACTTTAGCTAATCATGCTACACTAGCTCGAGGAGCAAAGCAGCTTGATAAATTTGACTCTACGCAGGTCAAAAAGATGAACATGTCAAAGATTTAAATAAATTATTTTTACTTATATTTTATAATAATGAGTGAAAAACATATTATATTTTGATCTAAAAAACTGATCTAAAACATTTCTTATTGAAAAATGCAGTAGGTTCAATTTTATTGTTTGCATTTTTTCCCTCATCTTCTCTCAAGTTTTCTCTTGCGCCCCCTGTTGGCTCCCCAGTGAGTTGCGGCCTCCACTTTGAAAAACACTGTAAAAATCTTCTTTTAATTACTATATTAAAACGTGACTAAATAGAGCAAGTGTTTTTCAAATGAAGACTGGCGTAGATCATGTGTTTAATCACTGAAAAAATATTTTCCAGGTTTCTTCAATCAAGCCCAGAATAATAAGCACGACCACGCTCAAAGAAAGCAGTGCAACACAGCTTTCTCTTGGCTGTCCAGGCTTTTGAACAGTGTTCGCTAACAGGCAGATCTGCTACATGAGAATAACTTGATTGAACTGCTATTGCGCTAAAATATGCATGAGCTGCATTAATAAGTTATAACCTGCAGCGTATACACACAAAACTCCATCATCTTTCGTTGGTCGGCCATTGCGCACTTCCCCATCGCGAGGCTTGTGCTGTAGAGCTGAAAGTAGGACGGCCTTTGGACTTCCTCTACCGACACCTTTATTTAAAACTTTAATTGATCTTGAGCTGAAATTGTTCGAGTCAAGTCACTGGAGATGAACACGGTGTGTTTGTGTTAATCATTTAAAGGAAGAGCTGAATATGAACTACTGAAAAGCAAGGACAAAAGCAAACAGAGGCGTTCGGGAGACTTCATCTCCAGTGTCCTAGGAGAGTGATTTTTTTTTTTTAAATTTCGCTTCACTGAGGTAAAGCAGGTCAGGAGCAAATCCCAGTGCAAATACTCCTGAATGTAAACAGGTTTTTACTGGCAAGTCGAGGGTGATGCGCTTCCAAGTTCTACAGAGACTCTTTTAAGCTTGAGGAAACACAAATACAATGTAAAAACGGATCACATAGGTTCTGACATGACTTTGGTTCCTCGTCATGACTTCTGCAAATTTGAGAGAAAGACAAAGAGTTTAAAAAGGTCATCATGGAATGTGTGTGTGTGTGTGTGTGTGTGTGTGTGCGTGCGTGCGTGTGTGTGTGTGTGTGTTTCTGTTTCCAACAGTGGGGGTGAGCCAGTTCACCAGGTTCCATGTTGGACTGCAGGCTTTGAGTGTCCAGGTGCTAGAATCCTATGTCAGGGCCAGTACTGACCATGGGTCTATATCAAGAGCCGGCTTAGGTTTCAGCCCCCAGGCAGAGGATTATTCTGAGAAAGAGGGGTTCTGTCCAGCCTGAAATAACTGCTCCGAACTTGCTCTCAGTTAGGCAACACAAATGAAGAGCAGGGTAACAGAGGATGGAGGTGAAGAACATGGGTGGATCTGCACCTCATGCACCCCAGGTTTCCTGCCAGTAAAGAGCTTTTAAAGCAGCACTTTGAAACAGGAGAGAGTGTATCCAGAGGGAGTTCTGGGAAGGAGCAATAGAAAAAAAAAAAAAAGAAGAGAAAATGTCAGCGTGCCAGATTGTGGAGAGCTCTGCACACAGGCCGATGCATTCCTCATCCTTGTAGACCAAGACAAACTTTGGGACATAAGCACATAACTCTAAATCAGAGCCAGACCATGGTGAAATATTAAAAGAGAAAGGTTGTAACCCTTTCAGATCAATTTTATAAAATAAAAAATTAACAGAATTAAAAGTATTCTCCAACCACTTACATCAGAACTAAAAAAAACAAAAACAAAATATGACAGAAACAGTGACTGCTCAAGGAAAACAAGAACATTCCTCTTTAATTTTATTAAAATTATTTTTTACAATAGTCTGAAAATCATATGAACATTTGAGTTTAATAATCTTGTTGAAATACAAATTCAATCAACACTGAACTGAGTCCTCATGCAATGTAAGGATGATATTATGACATAATAAGCATTTCTGGCCCTACAGAAAGCTTGGCATCGAGACGAAAGCTCTGTTTGTTTTGCTTTACAGTAAAATCATATTTAAGAAAATAAAGCAAGCAAAAATATTGGTACTGTTTTTCCATAGTGCTCTTCTCTGCAAAATATTCTATTCAGTTCATTTTGATCTTAACTTTAAGGGCGTTCTTTGCCACTTTGAGTGTAGAAATTTGTAGGAAACTAACATCTTTTAGAGCGTCTGATAACGTCTCATTGCCCCAAACCTGAACAATCTCAAAATCACATGCTGAAAAATGATTAAAATCTTACTTTTCAATCACTTTTGAACAGAATCCACCCTCGGAAAGAAGCCCAAGCACAAGCTGAAGTGTGTGAGTTCGGTCCTGCCTTTCTAAATCCCGTTAATGCTCCACGTGACTCAGGTGTGTACTTCAGTATGCCCTGCTCTCCCAGTTCACCTACATTCAGCGTCACAGACTTTCATTATTTCTGATCCCCTGTAGGAAAGTCAGTTTGATATAGAGATATTCAAATAAACAAGCCTCTGTGGAGAGCCTTGTTTGTTTTGTCACACAAGTCAAAGTACTGTTGAGAAAAGAGTTCCAGACACTTTTTTCATTATGATCAGATTTAGCAGAACATAGTCTGACCTACACAAACTCTGTCACTGTCCTACATACTCACACAATTAACCCATTAAATAAGAACAGTCGCTGACGTGGCAGAGCTCCAAAACTTGAAACATAACAAAAGGTGCAAGGTCATGGAGAGAATCAAGCACACAAAGAGGCAGCACTGGCGGTATGAAAGTCTTCTTTGGGTTCATGTGGAAACAGTGATGAGCGTATTTCAGCAAGATGAAGACATCAGCACACGTAGTGTATAAAAAAAAATTGTAGAATTATATTTGATTAACACAAAATTGTGGTACCCTGAAATAAAAATAAAAATTTTTAGGGGGGGAGGATAATCTGAAAAGTTTGACATGTGTTTGTATTAGCTCTGTGTTTACTGACCGACCAAAATATAATTACGGAGAACTAGAAAGAGTGTTAGGTCACATCACAAGCTTTGGACATTTTATGATGTTCAGTCTTTCTTCCAAAAATGGAAAGAGAATGGCAAAACTGGAAAATCCCAGATTCATTAAAGGCATAAATAAAATGCCACATAGTCCCAAAACACATCAACTCTATGGTGACACATGGTGGTGGCAGAATCATGTTTGGGACTTATTTTTGTCAGGAGGACTCGTGAAGCTGGTCAAAAGTCAATAGAAAGATGGGCGGGGCTAGATGCAGGGCTGTCATGGAAGAAAACCTGTGAAAGACTTGAGACTGGGGCAAAATGGGTTTCCAAAAAGGATATTGATGCAGAGGAGACTGAATACAAACACGCATCACAATTTTCAGATTTTAACCTGTAAAAACAAAATGAAACACAATATGTATGTGAAGTGTCAGAGTACACGCATTTATCCATCGCAGCAATGAACAACAACGTTTCTGGTTGTTGGCTGAAAATCACCTGAGATTCTTCAAAACACAGTCACTGGGGTTCTCCAAGTCTTCTCCACAAACACAATTTATATGTGTCATCTTTTTCTTCATTAAAATACACTTTGGTCTGTCTTTATGTGATATATTGGACTGCTGTCCTGTGAGACATTCAACATTTTTAACTCTGCGAATCTGAGGCAATAATAAGGGTTTTCCTGCCATCTAGTGGTCAGTGGCAGCACTGCGTTTCGGTTACAATAAATGGAGGTGAAATTAGAAGGGAAATAAATAAACAAGGGTTCTAATTAATGACTTCTACTGACACAGAGCTGATGAGACAACTCTTAATTACATTGGGGAAACACTCTAAGGCACACTTGATTATGTTTGTTAGTGTTTTATAAGTGATTCTGCTTTTTATAACTGGACAACGAAGCAGGTCGCAACTCTACAACATATATTTCTTGAATGTTTTGTTTTTGGGTATGAATTTGAAACAATTTTAGAACAACATAGAATAGAATAGAATAGAATAGAATAGAATAGAATAGAATAGAATAGACGATAAAAAATTGAAGGGAGAGCTTTCACCTGATCCTACTCAGCTAAAGAAGTCCCATTCACTCCATTTATTAATTGAATGCTATAATAATTTCCTTTTGTTCACACAATCAGTGTAATAACTAAGCAGGATCATACCATTTGGTTACATACTAGGGGTGTGCTGATGGAATACAAAACCCTTTTCATAATAATAGCAGGCAGTTGTCTACATGTTGTCCACTACGATAAGAATCTGGAACCCAGATCAGCCCAGTCTCAATAAAATCCTCAGGGTTTATACCTTAAAGCGGTGTGGCAGGAGAAGCGGAGAGGAGAGGCGCTGCTGTCTGGTCTGGTGAAGCGCCAATGTTTGCCTGGAGAAGTTACATTTTCGGGCTTTAAGAGGAAGCTTTGTGTTGGGACAATGGTGAGGATTAGGGTTTCTCTGTAATCCATTGGCACACGGAGTACCAAACTCGCTGAGAGGAGGATCGTTGCACCATGCTTGCAAAAAATACAGTATAATATTGTTTTGGTAATCCCAAAACTGAGTTAATTGGGCCCCAATGTTGTTTCAAAGTGCCTAAGAACTTGTGAGCAGACTTTAAAGTACAAAACCCTGCAGGAGGATTTATGTTAGGGACCCTTTTTTCTATTAGGTCTACGACATGAGCCATTTCATGGTGGTGGTGTTTTGTATGTTTTAGGAGAACAGTATATGGGTCTAAGAAGCTGATTAATTAATGGTGTGTAATCCAAAATGCTGCGTTTTAAATAGTAAAATACATTAGTAAAATACTCGTTTCTTGCTTTGTGGTTCTAAATATTACCATAGTCACTCTTGAGTTTTGTTAACTTCCCTTAACGCTACCGCAGTGAAAACCTTCGGATTTCGACTCGCCTCATGGCCAATCAGTGAACAGCAGTCTGTTCATGTCACCTATATGCTCTGCTCAGCTCCGATGGTTCCTGCTCCTGAGTAAGGACCAAAAAAGCAGGTGTCAGACTGGAAAAACCAGTAAAAAAGTGGGCCATGTAGAGTAGAGCCAGTGACAAACGGCCTTTTTCTAATCTTCCCCAACCTCTTGCTTTATAATCCTCTCGAGGGTTTGCATTTCTTTCCAGCTGGTTTTCCCTCCACCAAACATTTCTGCAACCCTCTGTGTCATGGCGTTGCCTTCAGGCAATAAACCACATATCTGTACCTCACGTTGCTCCTTTATTTTATTTTTTTGAGGGGATGACTTTTATTTGGACATATTTTTGTCCAAATAAAAGAGGCATTGAGGTTCATGTGACCTTTTTCTTAGAAGAGGAGCAGTCTTTTTTACGAAGCAGAGTTGCATGCTGCACCTTGCCTCCTACTTGTAAGTTATACATCACTTTTCTTCATGTTTAAATTTTGGGTGACTCTAACTAAAAATATTTTTATGTCTGTGAGTATGTAAAGAATCATTGGAGATCATTTCAAGACAATGTTTTAAAAATAATTTATATGCTAAAACTGTTTTTTTGTTTTTGTTTGTTGCCTCAGAGCAACATTGCACAGTTAGGGTCCTATTGTTCAGACAGTATTATTCTAGTGCATTGATATGAAGTTGATTACAAAATAATTATCACAGCCAATATTTTTTTTATTGTAATATTGACTAACAGCAACAGGAGATGGATGCAAGATCATTTCATGGACAAAAGGTGCATGGTTCATAAACTGGGGTCATTCCCAATGAAAACATGAGGATCCACTGTACAACCCTTATTTCATTGTTTGTTTATCCTCAAAACTAACTTCAGTCCCAAGGAGTGATGAGCTGGTCATCAGTGAACAAATGGTCCCATTCCAAGGCAGGGAAAGACTGAAGCAATACCTGCCAAACCCAAAAATACAGGTCTGCAGGGTATTTTATATGGCTGGTGCAGATGGTGTTCTGTACAACTTGAAAATCTACACAGGGCGAGCCGTACCACCACCACATCTACCAGATACGGGAGCTGATGGAAATGTTGTCCTTTGCTTGGCTCAAATTCTACCAAAGAATCAGAACTACAAACTCTTAAAAAAAGAACCTGCACCCCTAACTATAACGACTGATTTGAATCTGGTTGCTGCAATCCATAGATAATCAGATAAACAGATGGTGAGAACCAGATACGCCTATAATCAAGTGCCAAAAACATGATACACACTCTTTTTCATATCAACAAACAATTCCTTCCTGATGTTTAACATATAGTAGGGAAAAAGACTGATTTCAACATCCTTAGTGATTCCAACTCTGCCAAACATTACACATGTACAAACACACAAATGCTCATTTTAGTAATTTGCTTAAATGTATCACTTATTAATGAAAGTTAGTTGTTTATTTTATATTTGGTGAGTTGGAACTATGTCTGATTTATTTTTGTCAAAAAAAAGGGTTTTCTTATGGATATAGTTTTTGTTTGATTTGTATTTACTTCTCATAATCGCTGTAGAAAACACTGCCGTTTTAGACCCCTTGTAGCGCAATGTTGTCCTGAGACAACAAACCCAAATCTGGTTCCGGGAGGTGTCAGGGTCCGATTTTATGATTGGTATGTAATTAAGGGCCAAAGAATGCAGGAAAATATTTTCTCCAGATTGTGTACACCACAGCAGAGCATTTCACATTGAGAAATTTTTGTCGCTTTGTGATCCATAATCATTGAGCTTAAGGGAAACAGAGAGTTGAAATACTGAAGTCCATATGTAACGTGCACACATTTCACTTTTTTAGCAGAATTATTCCAACAATTTGAGATGCACCTGTAAATGACTGGACTTCTGTCTCCTTTGAAACAGCGGTCTGATTGGTAGAAAAGAGCCCTAACCTTGAGGTAACCTGCAGGCCTATGGTCAGAGATTAGTGCGTCTATTTTTGTCCCCCCCACCCCTAGTTGGTACTATCTTTGTTAGAGGGTCTCTTCCTTTAGACAATACAGCGACGACATAAAGACCAATTTACAAAGAATACCACGATACATAAACAAGACATGTAGAAAAAGACACGCTTTACTTTTGTTGGTTTTAAATATCTGATAGCTGGCTCTAAATATTGTGTCGTTTCCTCTGTCGTACTTCTCCTTTAAGCGCCGAAAAAAAAAACACACAGCTATGACGTGAGGAGTAAAACCTGCTGGCTGCCTGTCCACTGAAAAGTGAAGTGTGTTTGACGAAGCAGTGGGTGTCGGACTTTCTCTGTTTATTTGTCCTTTCTTCATTGGTTTCTGTCGTCTTTATTTTAATTTTTTAGATTTCGAGATTTGTCCAAAGCGAAACCAAACATTGTAGCTAACTTAGAGGATGTTTTAGAGAAGTTCCTCCAGCGTTTTTTTTGAGGAACCGGTGGAAGGCGGATACCACCGGAGATGGATAAGCTAACCTATAGCTCACTTGTTAGCCGACAGTCATAGATCACAGAATAGACTCGAGCTAGCATGCTAACAACTGTCTAATTTAGCATTTATCGGCTAACTGAGGGTCTTTACTCACTCCTAGCATCAGAATTATTCCATGCTAGACTTTGGGTCTTATTTTTTCACCGTTTTTAGTCTGTCAGAGGCCAGCGAATTCAGGAAGACTCAATTTCTGATCAAAAAAGGAGAACGACGGCGCGGAATTGTCGAGAAGGGACGGCTAAGTTATCCCTCCAGCTCAGTCAGACAAGACTGTGGACATTATGCTGTCTAACGCTCAGAACCAACCACTGTTTCCGAACCCGGCGGGCCAGCAGAACCCCACGGGCCACTTCCACGCCAGACCCCACCTACAGATCAAGAAGAACGCCATAACAGACGAGTACAAGATCACCGGCCAGGTGCTGGGGCTGGGGATCAATGGCAAGGTGGTGGAAATCTTCCAGAGGAAGACCGGTGACAAATATGCGTTAAAGGTGAGCCACAGTGGTCCGATATGTCACCCAGTTAAATACTGTAGTTGACATTATAGATGATCTAGTTGATGTGAAATCATTAATAAAAACAAAGATCTATTTTTCTACCTATCAACACTGATATGGATATACGTGTTGTTGAACGTCTCAAACTTAATTTAATAAGAGCCATAATATTTTTGCTTTTCTCTAAGGCCTTAAAAATTAATTTCCAGCCCCCAAAATATCTAATTTTCCACAAGAGGCCCTTCCAATAGATGTATCAGTGAGTTAAATGCATAACTTCATTCATTCACTGGCTGCTGTATTTTGTTTTCAGTGATTTGAAACTCTGGTTGTGAAATTTGGGTGTCATTGTGTTGTGACGAAACTACTAGCTCTGTGATGCAGAAAAGCAATTGCTGCTGTCGAAATAAATTCATCGCCAGGCATTTAGCCTTGCCCATAAACATGCAGAACAATTACTGGTTTAAAATTGAATTAAAACCAAAGCACTCTTGTTACCAACCATTACCATGGTTAAATTTCACAGGGTAGTTTTCAATAGTTGGCCAAACCTTTCATCAGTAACATAAAGTGATCTAAAGTTTACTTTCTACTATAGGAAGGTGCTGAAGTAAGGAAACCCAGATGCAAAAGAACATCTAATAGCTGGAAAACAAACGTATACATTTAAATAACATTTGTATTTAAGTTGCTCAGTACTAAATAAGTAAAATATATTTATTTTATTAAATAATCAGTGTCCTAGAGTGAATCTGAAGACTTACAGAGACCCTAAATGTAAGAAAGAAGATGTTGTTAGAACATTTTATATATATATATATATATATCTCACATTGTTGGAGCTGCTTCCAGTCACTGTAAAACAGTTTTGCAAATATTTTTAAACAAGCGCGAGTGAACATTTTCAGCCTGTTTTTTGACACAGTTGTCAAAGTATTATTCAGTGACCTCTGCAAATACACAACCAGAATTGCTCAGATACCTAAATGAATCCCTTCTAATACAAATTAATGGTGTTCCATCACAGCAACTTAAAACTGAAAAGGATGACACAAAGTAGCCTTGCTGTGCCAACTGAACTGGTGATGATGCAGTTTCACATATCTTCTCACATCTCTGTACTTCCCCTGACTTTACTTCTAATCACCTCCCTGGCTCTGAAACGCTTGGCAACGGGTAACTGAAGTGTTGGTGTTAGTGATGTTTGTTTATAGTATTTTCAATAATTTGGAAAAGAATTGGAGTTCCACTAGCTTATTTACTGACTCATTTCTACGGTACAGGTCTAAATGCATTTTTTTTTTAAATCACATCATCGACAAGCGTCAGCAACTGCATCCTGCTGAAATGTGATGGAAACGTGCCATGACTAGCTCTGATTACTAACCTGGTGATAGAGTAGGTATCTGTGAGCTAAACGTCATAGGATTGACGTTTTATTGTGTCATGTTTACGCTTGAACATAATTACCATTCCAGCGCTGTTGAGGAATCGATTCAGAACAGGTTCTTCCTCAGCTCGCCTTGAAATGTTGACACTTGCTTACTGAGCTGCACATATTTGAGTTAAATGGTGATAAGAATAAAACCCATGCAATGTGACGCGCTGCATTAGGTACAACGCCTGAAGATCACTTTCTGCCTGGTCAATGATTAATGAGGGGCAGACGTCTTTACAGATAAACGCACACTAGACTGATGCATGTCCACATTTAGCAAAGATCTATAAGGATGAATGAACTTTTTCTGGGCTGCACTGAGGAGCACTGTGTGACTTTTGTTTATGTATTAAAATCTCCAAATTAGTCACACTCTGGGGAAACCCTGGTCATAACTTCTCTTGTGTGTTAAACAAGAGAAGTTCCTATTAAGATTTATGTAGGTCTCTCTGCCGATCTTGTAGAGATCGGCAGAGACAGTAGCACCAGAGTAGCGTTTTCCTCAAAATTATTTCAACATAATATTTTTAGTTGCCAATTATAAGTACTAAGTTTTGTGTAATCTGCTGTTTATGGGATTTGAAAACTAAATTCTAGGGATGCTCCGATCAGGTTTTTTGCTGCCGATTCCGATACCGATCATCCATGAGGCCGATCTCTGCCGATCACTGATCATTGGAATGGCTGTTAATTTTTCACTTTTGGTAGAAATGATACCATGTTATCTGGCAAAATGGAAAAATTATCTGGCAATAAATTGACCTAATTTAGACATAATAGACATATTTTATTATATATCTAAAATCTTTTTTTTTTTTAAGTTACATTCTGCAGCTTTAAGTTGACATTTGGTGTGAGAGTTCACTGCAGGTGGAGGTTGAGCGGCGCTACGTCTGTGAAATATTACTACCAGTAGCGAGAGCTGAACCAGCGTCTTTGCCCGCCAGCTCGAAGACCTGAATTATTTTGCGGGTTATTTGTTTAGCTTTCTGACCGTGATGCTAATCCTGGTGAGTGTTGGTAGTAGTGGGCTGCTTTACCTGCTATCTATCCCCTCCGGATGTTCTCCTACATTGAGCCTTGATGTAGCCAAACTCCGTCAAGTGTTTTTTTTTTTTTTAATGCATGTTATATTTGTTGTGTTGATGCATTTTGAGGTGCTTTACCCCCAAGGTAATTTCCCGCCGCAACACACAAACTTTCCCATTTACTCAGAGCGTTAAAGTTCCACACGACAAGGTTTGTTGCTGCACAGCGTGAAGGGAAAGGGAGATGAGCTGCGAAGTGAGATAAATGTGATCGGTTTTGGTGATTGGCAGCAAGAGACAGAGATCACCGATCATACACTTTTTCAAAGAAATCGGCCGATTATGATTGGTGGCCGATCGATCGGCACATCTCGAGTAGATTCCCAAGAGTAGATTAGTTGGGTCACTAATAACCTACTTGCTAAATGAGGAAAAACAAAATAAAACATGGCAGGTTGTGATTTATAATTTCAATGCATGTTAAAAATCATAAAACTCTGGGTTTATTATCTGTATGAGCTCATTATTTTACTTCAAAATCTCAGTTGTGCATTTTATAAAAAAAAATAACATAAAATAAATGCCATCGCAGTGCAAGTTGAAAGTTGGCATAGAAGACACAGGAAGAAGCAGAAATAAAAAACTAAATTAAAAACTGAGCTTTTCTTCCAAACACCAAACTATTTGAATGAAGGCTGCCTTAATCTCCATTTCACAGTCCCTTTATACATAAATGTGCTTTCCCATGATGGTCTGACAGTAATAGGCCGTAATGTTTAGAAAAAGTTTGCAAAAGGGGAAAAATCATGTGCTACTTTAGACATTTTGAATTAAGGAATCTTATTGTCTGTCATGTTAAAAAAAACCTGAATCTGGTACAGTGCATCAAATACTAATATTTATGTTTTAGTTGTGTTGTCCCTTTTTTAAATACAGTTTATTATTATTAGCTGCTTCATAGTGTTGTGGGCACGGTTACGAGTCATTTCACAGATGTTGCATATATCACATCTCTGCCTGATGACACTGGTTCTGCTCCCTGGAAAAACAACAAAAAAAAACCAACCAAACAAGAAACAGATACCTGTTTTTATAAGATTGTATCAGTCCCAGAGATGGAAAATTTGGTTGATAATGCAGTTAATAGAAAGAATGGCTCTTTGTGAAGCTCTGGTTTTTATTCCTAGACGCACGGGTATATTTTGAAACTTGGCTCATAAAGCAAGTTTCCAGTGACCTATACAATCCAGCTGTGACGTGTTTGGACAGTTACCAAATAAGGTCATAAAGATACGAACATTTAACAATGTTCACATTAAACAGAATGTAAAAATTTAAATATTTCTTTAATAATTTGTTGTTTCTGATGCAACCCAAGAGCTCCTCAGGGAAGTGGGGGGCTTTGCAGAATATTATAAATATTCAGACAGTGAAGTGGGTGTTATTCCCTATCATGGTGTCCAGACAGCGTAGGAAAAATAAAACAGCATTGACCCAGTTCTTTCATTTCTAAACTCTGCATTACCCAAAAACTGCAAGAAGGGATGAAACGTGTAAGGCAAGAGCACATCAGGAATGCTGCTGCGTTTTTATCGGCTCTCATAAATTCTCATAAGTAACACACACCAGAAGGGTCATGTATGTGTAAGTGTTCAGAGACATCAGACTTGTCTCTCGAATATTTTTAGTTTCTGTTTGTGGTTGTGCTAATGTATGAAAACTCAAAGGTGACAAAAAAATGTCTCAACAGCAGCGTGTCATGCTGTGAAATACTTTGCAAAATGTTGCTTTGGTTGTGCTAACCCAGTCCGGTCTAATCCATTGTGTTCAATGAGAGTCCAGGATCAAGTACCTGTAAAGTTGTATTGATACAGCATGTGCATTTCTTGGACCACATATTGTTCTGGTTTTGCAGAATAATGCAGTCTTTTTATCTGGAAAAAATCTGGTTATATGGATATTCTCTTAGGTTTAGTAAACCTCACACTATGACGGAAACTTCTTATTTAGTCACTTGTGTCTATACCTTATTCCCGGCAAATGCTTGGCAGACTGACGTTTCCTTTAAACTTAATAATTTATGGCCTTCTACTGTATCACACCTAATATGGCCTCTCTAAAAATCAATAACTTTTTGATTGACCTTATACATGCTTCCTGTGTTGATTGGTCTGCCCGTAATGTGTCCTTGTTACGGAAATGTTTTTAGATGTCTGAAGCTCTGCAAAATGTTGTCGTCAAGTGAAAAACAAACAAAAAAACAACAAAAATCCTAAACCAACCATACCTAAACCAACCAACAAACCAGTTTTTTATGTGGATGATGGACTTAATTTGACTAAATTAAAAAGTACCAGTAAAACAAATGTCGCTGTCTTGTATATGTCTAGCCCTGATGTTAGCATAAAGGTGAAAGTAATTACTTTCTAAAGTATATACGTCGTAATATTGAACCCTTTTTGTAAAAAATTCAACATGTATTGTGTTCAAATTCTAAGTGTTTTTATTTGGCTACACCTTAAATTTGGACTTCAGGGAACACCAGGAATGAAGAATGCTGCATTTTATTGTGATAAATAATAATTAACCATTGAAGATTTCAAATCCATTTTGTATATTAATTTTCTTCAGTCGAAATTTAAAGTCATCATTTCAGCTCCTCTAAAATATCAAAACAGATTTAACAATTTTCGATTCAGAAATGTGACTTTTTCATTATTACTCCATACATTTTGTTCCAGATTTTTCTTTTAAATAACCACCAAAAACGGTGAAAATATTCAACTTTATCATTTAAAACTTAAGTTTAATTATTTTTAGTATTTAGTCTGTTTACATTAGACCATAAAAACCCAAATAAAAGGCAACAGGATTGTTCCACATTAAAGCCCTGGCTCTATGGATCCTTGATGTGATGCATAATGAAAACCTACGAGTGCAGCTGACGCATTTACTGTCGGTGTTTGTATAACCTGGGCTGGTTTAACATGCCATGCAGCGGGACTCTGTCGTACTGTTTGGGCCTTATCTGTTTATCAAAGCTACGGAGAAGGGATCTAGAAGTATTTGGAAAGAACATGGTGTTAGATTGAGCTGAGAAGCTATGCGGTGTGACGACTCTTCAGGGGTAAAATGTAAATACATGGGTGGGCAGCAGGAGGGGGATGGTGTGTGACTGGGCTGCCTGAAATAAACAGCTAGGAAAACAACCATCGATCTAGCGTCTGTACCTGCTGGTTCACGTAGGATTGAGAGAGGGGCTGGCGCCCGTCTCTTGTAGTTAGAGACGTGGTTCGCCAAGGGCAGGTCCCTAGTCTGTTAGAGGACAACACAAAGACAAACAACCATGCAGAGTGGCTACAATTGTTACAACTTATATCCAACACGTTTAAAAGTTGTGAAAATCGCTCCTTATGGTTTTCTACCAAAGTGTAAACACACCTTTTAAAAGGTCTGGCTTTTGTGAGGCAAAATGAGCCAAGTGCAGCCTTCTCACATTTATCCTGTACAATTTAGCTGAAACGCAAACATCTTTAAAGGTGTTAAAGAGTCAAAAATCGAGTTGCATTAGTGAGTCAACCTTTAAACTAATCCTTTCATTGAGCATCTTTTGACTCAAATTTAGCCTCCAACCTTTTGTGGTGAGAGTGTATTGGGATCACACAACTTGTTAATATTTTCCCACTTCACCTTTAAATGGTTCAACAGATCAATCAGATTGGGATTGTGGGAACATTTCTTGTCCAAAGCCATCTTCTGGTGATCCCACAGATTTGGTTCTCATTTCTAAATGGGCAATTTTAAACCGTTGAGTTCCATCTTCTGTCATTTTGGAAAACAACTTGGACTTATTGTAATGCTGAAAAAGCAACTCCGTTTTCATCTTCAGCTTGTTTGCAGACTTTTGATGTTTTGGTGTTAAACCCTGTAGGTATTTGGAAATATTAGTGACTTTTCCCACCTTGACAATCTTTAAATAAATAACTCCAGACTTGATTCAGCCACCTCCATGTTTCAGTGTCACGGTCTCAGTAATGCGCAGCAATGTTCATTTGGCAAATAACGCAGCTTCTGGTTCAAAAGTTCAACTTTGCTTTTATGAGATCATAAAAGCTACAAGGTTTTGAGAGATTTTAACCAGGTCTGGGTGTTTTTCTCTGGAAGAGAAGAATCCTGCATTGCAACTTTTTCTTATTGTGGACACATGGAGAATCCAGAAGCCTGTTGTCACATGAAGAAAAATAACACTTGTTGGAAAGTTTTGCAACTCCTCCAATGTTGCTGTGGAGCTACTTGAAGCCTTCATCGCCAGTTTCTGGCTCATCTATTTATTTATTTTTTTTAAATTCATTTCTAGATAGATAGAAGTACTTTATTCATCCCAACTGGGAAATTACTGTGCAGTTGCAGCATACACATACACACAGATCAAATTACAATATGAAAAATAAAATAAAAATAAGATAAATACATAAAATGTAAGATTCTGTACAGTATGAACAGTGTTATTTCTCCCGTTAGAGGTGACTGGTTGGCCCTTCTTTTGACTTTGTCTTGTAATCCCACTGATCCAATGTAACAAAATGCCAGCTGGCAAATATCAGGTAAATCTTAGGTCATGTGAATATTATTCAATTTTAACTCAATTCGATACAGTTGAACTAAACAAGATTAAATGCTGAATCTGAGTCAAAGTTGAGTTTAAATCTGTTCAAATTTAGTCATCCAGGTTTTTGTAGCTTTTATGTTTGTGCTTTAGATGGGCTTGTTTTTTTTCACATCAAGTAGTACAGCATAAATATCACATGTGGAAAAGTTAAAATGATACATCTCTTCCGATGTTTTTTTACATCACAACAAAACTGGCATTTGAACATGGCTGCGTATGCTTTCAAGGGTCACTGCAGGTAAACATGGCAAGCTGGTGTAAAAAAGAGGAACTGAATATATTAGGCCGTTTAAATTTATGACCACTAAACCACTAAGCCTTTTGAAACATGGTAGAACTGATTTTACCTAGACACTGTTTTATGAGGACTTGGCAGCCATAACAACGCCCATGGATAATAAATCCATCTGATTTCACACTGTTGTCTGATTAAACATTAACATGATTACAGTGAAGTAACTGTGGCAATATATCACTCACAAAAAGAGGAAAAATCTCCAGACGTAGAGGTGCTACGTCAGCCCTCCGAACAGTTTTTCACCTCTGTTTTTTCATACATGTGTAAAATCGTAACTCCATTTATCTTTAATAATCTGACATTTCTATTTTTTCTGTCCCTAAAGAGGGAAATCCCAGTCTTTTGGTCATAAGACATTCATAGGTTAGGAGAACAAGGTATTTTTCCTTAATGGTTCTTCAAGTTATCATCATTAACACTTTTTTTGTGCTATTCATTATTGACACAATTCCCTTTAAATCGTTTTCTGTTAGAAACCAGATGTATTTGATGTTCACTGACGGTAAGAACAACACTGCCTTTAAACTTTAGGGTTTGTGTGATTTGCATTCGAGTATGGTTTTTATTTTCGGTATTAGGTTTTCACAGACTTTTCCATCTTGAGGTTAGATTGAAGGATTTGTAAAATCTGATAAACACCGCTTCGTTTTTTAAGTTAAACCAGGTCAGCAGATGTAGTTTTCTTTTTGATACTGAAATTTGGAATTCAGGATGATTCATTTTTTCCTAATTGTATTTTCCCTGTCCTAAGTGTTTAATCTTTATTTTATTTGAAATGTGAAGCTGGTGCTTGAGGCCGCTCTGCCTTTTGTAACTAACCTTTACTTTTCAACTCCCATCCTTGAAAACTAACGGTGGGAGTTGAAAATGAATACATTTCTTTCTCTGTTTTACATATTTATGTGTCACTTTCCTGGTGTGTCAGGAAAGTGACACATCAGGAATTGTCACGGTAGCAAGGAATTGCTACTGTATTCTTTGGCAGCCTTTTGTTCAGATTTGGAGAAACTACATGATGCACAAGAAGAATACCAGTGACACTTTCACAGACCTACATAAATCTTACTAATAGGAATTGTGAATATTTTGATTGTAGACAATTAGTAACTCTTATTAGTCCAAACTGAGGCCATGCTTGTATTAGAATCTGTGTTTATCATATGTGTGACTTCTGGAGGAGCCACTCACACACTTGTGCAGACCACCACTTTCTATGTGGGCGGACGTGCAATTGTAAGGATGTGGTTTGATAGATGGAAAAGAAACTCGCTAGCAAGTTGTGTGGCCGAGTAATTTCCAAGCTGATGCAACTGTCGTACTGTAAAGAAGAAAAAAAAAAGACCAAAACTTGGACTTGTTCAAAAATATAACAACTCTTATATAATGAACACAACTTCTAAAGCAAAACTTTATGCTTGTATTCTTCAGAAAGCCTTTCTCTGCACGTTATTTGCTACTTGGGATTAGTTCCTGATAAGGAAGCAGTGTGGTTAAATTGTGCTGAATGGTGTTAACGGTAAAAGGAAGCATTTTTCCCCTTCTTTGCAAAGGTCATTTAACCAATAACCAGTCTTGCTGCTCTGTTATGAATGGTAGCCAAAACGACCAATACTGAAACTACCTTGAAGCTTGTTTTTTTCAGGAAGTCTAACGCTCACCTCAAAATTTAACTGAAGTTGTTCAGTCGTAAACACTAGAAAGGGCAAAGATAGTGAGATCTACACTTGATAAGCGTCTAATCTAACTTTATCAAATTTTAATCGTTATATGGCATGCATTAAGTATAGGTGCCACCACTTTTCAGTAGTTTTAGCAGAACATCCTCATTATTATTATTATTTTTTAAATACCCAAGGGAGGCTATTTTTAGTTTCCACTTAAACTTTATTGCAAGAAAAAAGTATGTTGCTTTTGTTTTAAACATTTCCACAAAACTCAACAAATAGAATAATTTATTGGAAAGTGTACAATGGAAATAGATTGACCTGCTTGGTGCTGTCCTTTATCTCACAAGGAATGCCTCAAATTATTGAGATACCTGAAATGACTGCTGTGATTAAGCAGATAGTAACTCTGTGAGGACGACAGATTTATGTGACGTCTGTTATGCAGTCATTTTAGTGCTGTCTAAGTAGGAAATAATGAATGAATGATCAAAGGGAGGTGAAAGGCTTTTTTATTTTTTCTTGTCTGTGCTCAGTATTTGCACATGAGCACTACGTCTACAATCTGAGTCAGGTCAGCAGTTCAACATTTAACACACATGCTTTTAATTTGTACAAGTGACCCATGTGTGGTTCACTGATATAGTTCACAGATATTGGTGACAAAACGCGGTCCACGCCGTGAATCATGAGGTTACCAAAGGGCCGAGTTAGTGAGGTCCGACCAGATCGTGGGGTGGAGATTGTTTGGGTCAGAATTACATCTGGTACCTTTTATTCTGTTTTACTTCAATCAATAGCATTATCTATTGTTTCTAGTTATCCTTATCCTGCACACCCTTGCATTTGATCTTCAAAGACTCAATAACGCCCACTCTCTTTCCCATTAGGAGCTTTCGTTCTGCATCAGGAAGTGAGACGACAGAAAGTGTTACAGCGTTGGCTCTAAATCAACACATCCGTATCATGGAGATGTAGTAGACTCTCACTTCCTCCTCCGTTAGGACACTGGCTAAGGGAGCAACTGCCAGTTGTTTAACAACCAAGGCTGCAACACTTCCTGTCATCTCACTTCCTGATACAGAACGAAAGCTCCTAATGGAAAAGAAAGTGGGCGTTGTTGAGGTTTTGAAGATAAAATGCAAGGCTGTACGTGATAAGGATAACTAGAAATGACAGATAACGCTGTTCATGTTTAAGCAGTCAATCTTCATGAGGTTATTTATTTTATTTTTTAAGTTTTACAGTTCAAACCACATGTTAATATACACATTGTAAAAATAGTAAAAAACAACTATTTTTCTTACTGTCTTTTAAGACTAAGCTAACAGACTTTGCCTGTTTGGTTCTTTTTGCAGTTAAAGCTTGGGTACAAATTGGTATTTCCAGACACAGTGATTGCAATCGAATAGATGCAAAACGGTCCTGATTTTGGCACTATGGAAAATTTGTGTGCAGAACTAAAACCGTGTTTGAGAGCATGTCCCAAACCTGACTCAGTTGCATCAGTTCCATATTCAGGAATGGGACAAACGTCCAGCAAACTCTTGTGAGAAACTTCTGGAAGGAGACTCAAAACATTTGGTCCTGGTCATACAGCATAAAAGTAAATGCTTGTGAATTTATGAATTTGAACAAAGTAAACAAAAACAACTAATTATAGAACAGGAAACGGTTTGATTTATTGTCAGTGAGGAAAAAAAAAGGTTATGTTTGTTTTTTTAGCATGTGTGAACACCTGGTTTCTGCTGTTTACAGTTAAAAAATGCTTAACAAATGCCTTTAATACCCCAACGACACAAACACATTTCTGACTTTAATGAGTCTACACTGAACAAGCCAAAAGCACAAACTGCATCTTCCTCTGGCAGCTCGTTGTTTAGCCTCTTTTTGTCGGCATAAGAAGCTTTTCTGATTGAGCTGAGCTTAACCCGTCACCTCTGCATATTCTTAGTTCCCTGCATGTTTTCACTGCACCTTCATCCACAGTGTGATTCTTAACTAGCCGTTTTGTGACAACGCAGCAAGTGGAGGAAGTGGTCTTCTTACGCTGAACTGCCTCTCGCCTCCTGCTGTTTTTGGCCCGCCCTTGGGAACTTTTGTTGGGGCTTGTGGAAGTGTATTGTGTGCCCATCTGCCGCCATCTTTTCCCGCCTTCTTAATAAGCTTCACTGTTTAGCTCAAAAGGGCAAACAACAGATGATTGGAGGGCGGTGGGGGGGCACGCTGCACAAACACCAGCAGTGAGGTCACAGGAGTCTGCTTTTAATATGCATTGCAGGTGGCCTACGGACAGAAGGAGTGTTTTTGTTAGATTTTGTTGGCATTTAAGTTTTTTATGTAATGGGATATTACTTTCACTTTTAGGTTGTGATGGGAAAACAATTTAAGATTTTTTTTTTTTTTTTTTTCATTTTTTTAATAGAGAAATATGGTGCAGTTCTGGTCAAAACATGGTCGTCTCACTTCTCTCTGTTTTAAGCTGAAATCTCACATTTCAGCTTAAAATATGCAAAGTGTCCAAAATATCTCACTGTGCGTAACTATTTTTTTTTCCCCTAAGCAACGCATCTGCCTGTGGTTCAATTGTTTTTATCGTGATGTTTTGTCATACCAGCACTTGTACTGTTTTTGATTTGGGTGTTAAGTGATCCACAATGTTGTCGTAAATATGGTTGTAGACCAAAGGAAGTTTGAATAGTTGCTAATGCAGTTTGAAGTTTGAATATTTGCTAATGCAGTCCTTATATTTTTTTTGTTTGTTTTTATGAAGCTGCTATGATAGGAAAATGGTATGATGATTTTTTTGTTTTATAATACAAAGCAAAAAAAGTATGCACAAACCCAATATATTCAGAAATGCATTCAGAACTACAAAGACAAAAGAATTGATATAAGAATAGATGTACAGTGCTGTGTTTTTTTTGTTTGTTGTTTTTTTGAGTGCATTTTGCTATATTTATGTCCAAGTGGATTATGTATTTTTGTGTTTTCCTAGTTACTCTGTTTAGAAAGATGCAAGCCAGGCTGTAGTTTGTTTTGCCCTTAAGGTTCGTCAAACTGGGCTGCATGTGTGGTGTTGATATAAAACATAGGTGTGCCCAAACCCTCCATACTGCATCTTCCTGGTAATTGTTGCTATGTATTATTCTGGCAGGCTCTAGTCTTTTCTGTCTGAAGAATAAATCTATTTCTTTTGCCCTAACGTATAGATTAGAGGGACATTTAATTCTTTAATTTAGTTGCCACCAGAAATTCTTTGCTAACCAGAGGTTAAAGAGATTTTAGGGATCTTTGGGTCTTCTAAGACTCATTTGTTTTAATTGGCTCACCAGCTAAATGAATTAAACTGAGTTGAATAATTCAGGGGTCTTCAGCTCCACTCCACCAGTCCTGCTGTCCTGCTTACTTTGGATAAATCCCTGCTCCAGCACACCTGAATCAAATTAATAGTTAATGGGAAAGTAATTCAACTTTTTTTTTTGACTCAGGCTTGTTGGAGCAGGGATGTTGGTTTTTCTTGGCAAATTGTCCCAACAATCCATTTTTTTAACAGGTTGGTAATAAAAGTAAATATTTCACAATTTTGTCTAAATCATTGGTTGAGTTGCAATTAAATAGTTATGTTAAATAAAAAGCAAACACAGAATGGCTTCTAGATTTTAAGTTTTAGGTACTGAACCTTAGACCACCTCAAGAAAAATTTCTGTAAAGGAGAATGTTTTCACTCTTTCATGGGTTTTTTACATGCTCAAGTCAACAGACTGAAGGTATACCCCCAGTGGGGTGGATTACATTGTTTTTTTTTTCTTTTAATTCATGCTTTACACTTTTAACAATGTTCATTCTGTCTGAATTTGGATAAAACTTTGCTTTTCTTTTGTCTGTCGTTCTGAATACAAACAGACTACAATGCCGGTAGTCTCCGAATGTTTCAGATTATTCTGAAAACTGAATTCATTTGTTAAAAACTAACTAAGCTGCTGGGAAACTTGTGGCTCTTGGAAAATGACTAATAATGTATTCAGCATGTAGCAAGGATAGAAATGCATGCCAAAAGCCTCCCTGGCACAGTTATGAAGTCTAAAATACAGCTACACTTTTTTGGTAATTCAGATGCGGCTGCTTTATTTTGACTGCTGTCTGCTTGTGCCTACAGCCTGCATCTGATTGATGTTGAATTAAATTTGAAAAATAATTAATTCTAAAGAGAAATTAAAGGGTGTAACTCAGACTTAACAGCACCATTACCACTGTTTTGAAAGTAATTTATTTCAGGGTTAAGAAATATTCCCATAATCGTTAAAGCTTGCTTCTAATCTCTGTGCTATTCTGTAAATGTGGATATTTAGCACTTTGTGTGTGAAGTTTCTGTTTTACAACATTTTTTGGTGTATTATATTGACCTACATTTAGTTGAGATTATTTTCTCAATTGGTACAATAATGCCTGTAAATTACCCTTATTCCTTCGTAGATGCTAATATTTTTGTACTTCAAATGCTAAAACCTGCAAACTATTAAAGCTTAACTTAAGTTGTTTCTTTTATTGTTCTACCATTTTGGACAGCCACAGCTGCTTTCCTCTGTAAACTGCTTGCTTGGCAGCACACAAGTCCACTGACAGTGTGTGTTGTGAAGCACCAGAGATACTTTTTGCTCAGAGGAATGAAGCTCACTCTATTGTATTACGACAGTGGGCCGGGTTGGAATGTAACATAGCAAAGTAGATGGACTGTGGCTCATTGTCCAGGCTCCGTTTTTTTATATATATATATATATGTTTTTTACACATGAGAATAAATAAGTGTTAATTGCAGGACAGCATGATGTCTCTCT
Source organism: Poecilia formosa (assembly GCF_000485575.1). Taxonomy (NCBI): domain Eukaryota; kingdom Metazoa; phylum Chordata; class Actinopteri; order Cyprinodontiformes; family Poeciliidae; genus Poecilia; species Poecilia formosa. The sequence goes on along the minus strand of NW_006800063.1, from coordinate 546,235 downwards.
AATTGAAATATGTGCAGACACTCATTTATTATTAGTCTTTTTTTCAGTTACACAGCTTATATTATAATCACTAAATGAATTGTAAGGAAATAATTTTTGGTTTAAAAAAAAAGTCATGTCATCTTCACTTACTTTTAATGAACTGATTAGTTTATGCATAAATTTACCAGACTAGATGAATACACATGCGTGATTGATGTGTGTGTGTGTGTTTTGCAGGTGTTCCTAGGTCACATCCTTATTTGATCAGGTGTTTTACTGCTATGCGAGACACAACTTTCTCTTTCTGCTGTTGGTTGTTTGAGCTGATGACTATCCACTGTTTACTCTTCAGCATACGTGTTCTTCCAGTTCATATAAAAAAACTCAAAACATTTTGCCTATTTAAATTATTCATGTTATTGCATCAGACAGTGCTGTTGAATTTTAGTGTTGTTCTGTTGGTCACAAACATTAAATTAATTACTGACTGCTATTTTCATGTAGACGTTTTTACAAGGACTGACAGAAATAAAGTCATAGACGATGTGCTGACAAAGTGCCGCAGACAGAGGGCGCCACCTGCTCACAAGTCTAAATAAAAAAAATACTCCTGTATATTTAACATTTCGCCATCTGGTGGCAGCATAACACCTCCAGGTTGCTGCTGCTTCATGCTACGTGCAACATTGTCATAAGATGGCCATTTTTTTTAAATGCCTAAATGGAAGAGGAAAAACAGAAAATAACTTCACTACTTTGAATTTTATCTTTTTGTTACTCTGTCACTACTCTTGTAATCCAGGTTGTTCCATGTTCAATAAATAAATACTTGCATATGGTACACGTGTTGTTCGTCACACTCACTCTTTTTGTGTTTGTGCTCAGATGCTGCAGGACTGTCCCAAGGCACGTAGGGAAGTGGAGCTGCACTGGAGGGCTTCCCCATGCGCCAATATTGTGCGCATCATTGATGTTTATGAGAACCTCTATCAGGGCAAGAAGTGTCTCCTTATTGTCATGGAGTGGTGAGTGCACAGTTTCTACACAGACCCTCATTCAACAGAGGTTCTCCTTTATAGATGGTGAAACACTTTGTGATTCAATTTATTCACTCATCAAAATGGCAATATTTTAAGATTTCTGTTCCTGTTTGAGCTGAAAATTCAAACATCTTCATATTATGTCTACATTATTTATCGTTCAGAGTGTCTACAGCTTCTTCTCCATGAGAGCAGCTTTAACTGGTTCCTCCCCACTCAGCCCTGTCCAGACTCAACTCCAGTTGCAGATCCTGCATGGCTCTTCTCTGCTACCTCTACCACTCTGGGGGGTAGAACAGGCCGCACCTTGCCATGTATCATTCGCAAGCTAATTTTATTGGCAGCAGACTGCATTTTGCAGGCGAAGGCTGGACCTTTCAAGATCCAAACAACAACGTCTCAGCCACCACAGTGTGGACTGGCGGATATGTCGTCTGCTATCAGAAAGCTGATAGTGTGGTAGGGCGTAATCAGAAGCAAAACCAGAAGCACATGCATCAACTTGTGCATGTTGATGCACAAGTTGATGCATCAACTTGTGCTTCAAGTTGATGTTATTTCGCTCCAGGAGCGAAATAACTGGAGTTATTTCGCTCCAGTTATTTCTGGAGCGAAATAACTGTGATTTCACATCCCTGCAAGCAACACGTGACTCAGAAAAACGAGAATGCGACGAAAAGACGAGCAACTGTGCAGCTCTGGTTAACGTTCTGTCAGATCAAGTTTTGCACTGACTGACTTGAAACACCGGAACTTAGTTTGACGTGACTTGCGTTTTATTCTTTGTTTGGGTTTTCGTTTTCAATAATGTTCGTGCATGGATTTTGCACTGCATCGTTTGACTTCATCACCTGAATCTAAAGCTTGCACACGTCCGTAAAAGTGAAAATAAAGTGCTGCAATATAGATAAATTTGTACATTTAGCAAAAACAATCAGCTAACCTGAATTGTTTTCATTATGTTTGGGCCAGATATGAATTTCTATAAGATAAAATGAAATATCTGGGTTTATTTGAGTCCATGCAAACCACAACCTCAAGGTTTTCAGTTGCTGAATGTTGCTGCCAACAACCTCATCGGAGCACCAACCACAGCTCCTGAGCTCTCATGGCTCGCCCACGTTCCTGCTCATAATCACAGCAGCAAAACGTTGAGGAACACGCTGCCAACGGCCACGCTAAAGCTTCAGTAGAACCGAACCAGACATTCACCAGCTAGAGTTGAGCTTGACAATGGCAACTGGGCTTAAACTGTCCTAACAAAATACAGGAAAATCTATTCTGGGCAAAATAAATCACATCCGTAGCTCTTCCGACTTGCCCAACATTCCCTCCTTCATTGGAACCAAGGGTCAAGTTCATGTCATGCTTCATTCGCTAGCGTAAGAGTGGAAGTGGAAGCAATTTGTTTCCGTTTCTCAGAGATGTCAGGTTTTTGGCACTTTTTACAGTATTATTTCAAATATTTTTCAATTTGTACTTTTTTGACTTCAATGACAATCTGACTCCTGATCCAGTTTCTTTTATTAGGATTTTTCTCATTTCTTTTTTAAGTTAAATATTTAAAATTAAAGAGTTGCAAGTTGATAATGAAGAAACAAAAACCCATCAATTTTCCTATTTTAGTTTATGTTCAAAGCATGTTTCAACAATTTAAAAGGACACCATTATGTAAAATAGACTGTTTTGAGCTTTACGTCATTTTGTCACAATATTCCCTCATAAAAAAACATTCTTGGAGTGTTGCTTTGATTTGAGAAATTTTTTAATCTCCAGTGGCAAAACAAGTAGTAGGTGCCTTTGAGGTGCAGCTCCTCCTCAGAGTTGCAGTTTCCTAGCATCCTTACTGCTCGACTCCCCCACTCTGCTCCTTTAAACTAGCCAGCAGCAATTAGCAAACACCTGGTGGAGCTGTACATCTGCTGAGCTCATATGAGCCACTTCTCAGTCAAATGGTTTTAAAAACGTTGTTAGACTTAGGAGAGAAGCCATGTTGTGATGAAGTCCTGAAGGTGGAGTTTTGGAAAGAACAGGCATTTATAAAGTAAATTACGAAGTCAAACATCTTCCAAGTCTTTTGATTTATATAGTATTTTCATAACAACTGAATGTAACGGAGGTACTTTATTGTGCTATAGAATAGCACTATGTGCCTGGAAAATGCATTATACTGCCCCTTCAAATCGTACATCAGAGAACTTTGACACGCAAACTGATTTTTGCTCTATTTAGCTTTTCTCTTTCTTTCACCTCACACCTTTCCCAGCTTCTGTTTCGCTTTGCTTTGATGAATTTTCGCAGACGTCTTTAACATAACCCAAAATGACTTGCCAACTACCTGTACCCATCTGATTTGTTTCCATTGAACATTTTGGATTGTAATCACTTTTGAAAATCTACAATTTCAGAAGTCTAGATGGTATCAACAAGTTTCGTCACATTTTCGGTTTTGACGATTTTTTAATCTGAATAGAATTAGAACAACTTTGTCCACCAAGTGTTAGGTGGACGTCCACCGTCAGCTCCTCTTTCCTGTGGGTTGAGTTCAAAGTGGTTCTGACCGCACCAGTGAACCGGCAGGTCCACCTACTCTTATGCACTAATATGTTTATTATTACAGTTAATAAACATATTTCCTGCTACCTTAAGAACGTTAAGTTACTTACAGTGAGAGAATATCCTAAGAAATGTTATTTGAAAATCTAAAGCAAAACGTATCCAGTCTTTGAAATAATGACAGCCCACACAACATGTGGTCGGTGAATAAATCAGTTTGTACTACGTGCTATCGGAAGTGTCTTGCAGGCTGACTTACAAACCCAATTTTGATCGTAAGTCATAAAAAGCCCAAGTCTGTTAGTCCTCATGCAATGTGATGCTGACCAAACGATCAGTGAGTCATTTATTCTTTTTATTTGTTTCGTTTTTACCCATTTAATGTTTCTACTTCCAGAAGGGATGTGCATGCTAAGTGTGATTAAAGCTTAGCATTTCATCTTTAGTCTGAAGTTTTTATTGTTACAGGTCAGTGTGGTTTAATGTGCAGAGTAGGGCTGTCGTAAACAAATATTTTAGTAGTCGAGTAATCCATCGATTATTATTATGATTAATCGAATAAAAAAAAAATTATCAAATAAAATATTGGTAAATCTGGCACACCGGTGTTACGATCGGATATCAATATCAGTCCAATTTTCATATTTAAGCATCCCTAATAGTTACTTCTCTGTAGATTAGAAAACTAACCTGTGACAATAATAGATCACTTTCTAAGTTAACCTGAAGAAAAGTTATAGAAAAATCTGAAATTCTATTCAATTTAATAATGGAGGCAGGCTCACAAATACACTTATAAAAATGTCTATGATCCAGCTTTTAGTTTGTATTCATCTTCAGTGAGTTTAACAGATGAACTCTCCCCTTGCCCCATACCTGTCGAGCTTTGAGTTTGACAATAAGGGAAATGTCACCTGGAGTGGGGGGCAGGCGAAGGAACGAATGAACGTAAGTTGGGGAGGAAATGGAGCAGGGGACAGCCGAACGCAAGTCAGGGGGAGAAAGACGACCGGTAGACCAGGGGGAGCAATACGGGATATTTACGGCACCTTCGTTCGTCACACTCAAACTCCTCTACCAGCCATGTACCGCCACGATGCGCTCCGCCACCTGTTTGTTCAGACCGGGATGATATGAAATTTATTGTGCGGTTCGTCCGTAAAGCTACACTTACACTGTAAGCATCAACTACTCAGCTGCCTGCCATGTTCAGTATATCCGCTCACCTGTATAAATACTCCTCAGCGCTCTTCCCGCTGTTCGCTCCAAACCAGCAGCGCCCGGAGGAGAAAGGCTGCCGTACTCCAGGCATCGCACCATGATGCTTGTTGGTCCCCAAAAACGATGAAAACCCGGGCATCATCATCAATCAATAAAATCCCCACCGGCCGACTTGAAAACTGTACGTTATGCTGCTAACAGTTGGCTTTTGTCAACAACTCGGAGGCGGAAGTCAGAGCTCCGCGCAACACAAATAATGTCTGCTGGAACACGGTATGCTAAATAATAAAACATAACTCAACGAAGCTTCGAGACAGGCAAATTTTCCTCGAGAAATTTTAATAATCGAGGTACTCGAATCATTCGAGGAATCGTTTCAGCCCTATTGTACTTTATATTGTGAGCTTCCCAGAAATACATTGGATGTTGAATAAGTATGAAAATGAACTAAATAGCAGGAATCTGTCTGGTTAGCTAATTTTGCTACATTTATCTGTGAAAAACACACACACAGTAAAAACATGGCTTCAGCAACTTTGTATTTGTTTGCATGATGTTTAACATATAAAAACTGAGGAAAAAAAGATCATAAGTTATGTGGAAAAATATTCTTTAATACAGACACTTTATATTTCACTGTCTTTTTCACAGGCTTATTATTTTACCATTTAAAGCTAATTTAATTTTATTTACTGATGGGGAGAGGCTGTTATGATAAATATTCATTTGTTCATAAGTGACTATTGTATCGGTAATGCATTGTGATGACTTTTCAGCTTAGTCTGATCCTTATGGTCTGAGTTGAATCATTTAATTAAGATTCACAGTTCACTATTTCGTGAAGCTGTCATCATTGTAATGATTCAGTTTCTGTTTATTTGTACAGCCCACAGGTGCTAGCATTAAGAAGGCAAAGTTTAAGCCTACAAAGGTTAATTTTATTCAGCTTTTATTGTAAGTTTACTCAGCATGACCTTGGTGCAAAATGACCCATTTCCTCTAAACAACTTACTGTTATTTCCTTTCCATTTCCACTTTGTTGCATTTTAAAACCGCCAAACCCCCATAAAGTTGTCACACGTGCATCCTTTTTGCTGTGTGGTTGTCCTCGCTGCGCAAAGGCAGACGTGTGAGCTGAGGTGCTCATGCAGTGGTGTAGCAAGTGATGAGTAATTTCCTTGAGAGATTCTGTGACAATTAAAGAAAAAGGTAGTTTTTCTTATGAAATCAAAACATTTCCTAGAATATTACACTTGGAGAACTATCTTGATGACCTGATTGTTCTGCAACCTGACACATGAGTCATTGGGTCTGACCTACATTAGGCACTTTGAACAATTGACCCATGTTGTGTAAAGGGTCACAATGCCAGGGTCTCTACACAATTTCCAAAATTAATCCCTTCCTAATTAAAGTAACCTAGACAAGCATAGATGTGTTTATCTTAAACATGTTCAGTTACAAATAGTTTAGTTTAGAACTCCTTAATCCAACATTGGTAATTAAGACACATTAATGTATAAAACAACTAATTTCAATTTGATTCGGTCTGCATTTATTAGAAATAGTCGTTTGAGATGTGGAGTAAGTCTCTAGTTTATGGTTTCAGATGGTTAAACACCCTCACACTGCTGATGGGATGTGAAACAGTGTAGGTTGATGTGTGTGTAAGAATGCTGTTTCATTTTTTTTTTTTTTTTTTTTTTTTTTTTTTTTTTTTTTT
>NW_006800063.1:481465-539508 GCF_000485575.1 Poecilia formosa | reverse complement strand
AGAAGGCCTGCATTGCTTAAAGGTTTCCGCCGTCCGTTTCTCAGAATGCAAAATTTAACGCGTGCTGTGGTTCTGGAGGGGGTCCCTCTGCTCTAATGCTGAGTCTGCCTCTCCTGCACCCACTCGCATGCCTGAGGAGCCGATCCTCGGCGACGTGAGCCGTTCAGCAGATGTGAAATTGGCATTGATGATTTGATCTGAAACTCGTGCAGTCATAGCGAGCAAAAAGACTAAATGAAACTTATGGAGTAAGTTGGAGAGAGTTTTCTCATATGCAGGAAGTGATCATTAGCTGCATTTTTGTCAGTATTTGCTGAGATATTGCACAACTTTATAGAGGTGTTCCTGTGTAAAGTTGTCTTTATAAATGATAACGCATGTTGTTGGTAGTGTTGAGTGAAGAATATGTCAGTATAGATTGCCCCTGAGAAGTACACACATTTACCATGGGCATGAATATCACATGAGAGGGTTGTTTAACTCCAGACATCAAAAGTCAGAGTCGCGCATGGTCACTGCTTTCAAACTGGTATCCCTTTTGAAGGGTTCCTTAATGATGCATCTTGACTAGATTTTTTTTTAAACCAGAGTTGGGTGCACAAAGTTGTGTTGATTAAAGAAACCCAGTCTAAATAATATATGCAAGCTAAGACAAATGCACACATAATTGTACTGTAGCAAGTTGCAAAGTGACCACACTTTTTGTAACTTCACGTAAGTTCTGGGAATAATTCTGCCTGCACATTTGAGAACTCTCTCTCTCAGACTTGGCAGACCTTGCGTACGTTGGTTGACTTTCTGTCACAGACTCTGCTTTGAAGATTTCTAGGGGTTCGGTTTTTATCACAAATCGATAAAAAGCCTGACTTGACGACTGATTTTTTAAAATTTTTTTTTTGTCTGAAAAGACACTAAATATAGCGAAGGTCATTAAACTGGCAACAGTGGCATGATCTGGTGGCCACGATCCCCCAAAACTAAAATGAAAGCCGATAAATCGTCTGGCCCTAAAGATTGCTCCCCTAACGATGCCCCCTACTGTAGAAGCTACATTTCTGCCTGTCATCTGTAAAAACAATCACTTAAACCGTCACCCTCAAATGAAAGAAAATTGGTTCAAAATGGACCCTTAAGGCTCCATGTTACCGCTGCAACACCATAATGGGTGTCCAGAGTGAAATAAATTCAGACAAGCTCTCGCTCAAAAATTGGCATCTTTTAAGACTTTAGTTGCAGCTGACCTCTTGGACAAGCCAAATATCTTCAGCTTTTGTGGTCAAATGATGCCACTTAGTCATAACATGGATGATAATATAATGAATATTTGAGTCAAAGTGGAGCTTTCAATCTAAATAAGCCTGGACCAGTAAATACATATTTTTAGACTTCATGCTCTACTTCTCATTAAACCATCTTTTCTGCTGAGGACTCAGATGTGTATGTAAATGTACAATTTTCACACTGTTTTAATGTCAAAAACCTCGTGCTGATTCAGAGAAAAAGGCGCCGCTTTAGTCATCAGTATTACTGGAACGGACCACACTTCTATTTGCTGCTATATTCAGACCAATTTTATGCATCAGACTTCAGAGCTCTGCATTTTATGTCTCCAGAAATTGGATTGAAATTTTTGAGTTCAGATTTGATTTCTGACGAAGACAAAAGAGAAAACAGAAAAACTCCAGTTTCTAAACGGAGCAAACCCCATTATCACTTTTTTTTTTTTTTCTTTTGGTCGCCCGACAAACCACAGACCACCTGTTACAGGGAAAAGGAAGTTAGAAAAAAAAAAAAACGCTCCGTCTTGTCTATTCTTTGTAACTGCTAGTATGCTGAAGTAGTGCTTGCTTGAAAAATGAGCAGAGCAGTGCCATATTTGGAAGTTTTACATTCATTCAAAAGGTCAGCATTATCTGCTTTTCAGCATTTACCTCCTTTTAGGAACACCAACGAGTAATGAGCATCATCTGCTTAAAGTAGTGCTAAATCACTCCTTCCTGCAGGATTTCCATCATCTTCAGTGGCACCCAAACCCTCTTGATTTCACCTCTTAGATAAAATGTCATTCTTGTGCAACTCCCCCTAATGAAGTTGTTCTGTAGATCCATGTATATTATTAACGCCGTTTGTGGCATCTGTCTTTTACAGTATGGACGGCGGTGAGCTTTTCAGTCGAATCCAGGACAGAGGAGACCAGGCCTTCACAGAGAAAGGTAGAGCGGTTTTTCATGAGGCAGAATACCAAATGCTACAATCACCTTCACAGCACACAACTGGATTACTTTATTTGCTACAGTTGCAGTGTTGATGTGCATGTTTGATCACTTCTAACATTTGTAAAAAACATCTTCATTGTAGAGGCCTCCGATATCATGAAGAGCATCGGAGAAGCGATCCAATTTTTACATGCCATCAATATTGCGCACAGAGATGTGAAGGTTTGTTTCTTATCTTATTGTTATGCTCGTTATTTATCTGGAATAATAAAAGAAACAAACCAAAATGACACCTGCAGGTTGTAAAGTATCTCTGTGGTTCTTCCTGCAGCCAGAGAACTTGCTGTATTCTTCGAAGAGGCCCAGGGCTCTCCTGAAACTCACAGACTTCGGCTTTGCCAAGGAGACGACCTCACACAACTCTTTAGACACTCCCTGCTACACACCCTACTACGTTGGTAAGAGTCTGTACCTGCACCGCTCTCACGTCTGACCCTTGGTTTGTTTTTTTTTTTAGCCGTTAGCTGCTGTGAGATTCTGTCAATATGAGTAAAAATGACAAGTTTTCATGGTATTGCACAGAAACGTGATCCAAGTACCTTTTTTTTTTCATAATAGAAAAGTGACAATTATTTCTAGTGGACATTTATAGTATTGCAACTGTAGTTTTACCTGAGATTAATTTATTGTTGTAAGGGCCAGCATTCCTTCAAATACTTTGCACAAATAAATCTTAAATTGTCTTTGTTGTTTAAATTATTATTGTCACATCTACTGCACTTTATTGCCTCATTGTTTGCATTTATGTATTTCTTATGTCTGTTTTTTCTTGTCTATCATGGCTTGTGCTGCTGCCTTTTTTTTTTGGGCCAGGTCACTCAGGTGAAAGAGGTCTAGATCTTAGTATTTTTTTTTTTAATCCGGTTAAATAAAGGTTTAATAATAAACAAAGAAAATGCTGGTCAAATAAATGTATTAAACTTTTATTCAAATTACGCTTACAGCTCCAGAGGTTCTTGGTCCAGAGAAGTATGACAAGTCATGCGACATGTGGTCTTTGGGTGTCATTATGTATATTCTGTAAGTCGCTCATTCTGGGTTTTCTATCCCTTCAGCTCACTAATTGTTAGATTATTTTTTTTCTCCAATCTTACCTTTTTAAATTCCCGACAGGTTGTGTGGATACCCTCCTTTTTATTCTAACCATGGCCTAGCCATCTCTCCTGGGATGAAGAAGAGGATAAGGATGGGCCAGTATGAATTTCCCAACCCTGAGTGGTCAGAGGTGTCAGAAGAAGGTAAGACTCTAAAGCTGAACTTTCTATTTTGCTTAAACAAGTTATAGAAAATTCTGTAAAATAACTTCTTTTTTTAATTATTTTTTTAAATAAATCTCTGAATAGATTATTGTATATTTTTAAATGGTGCACTTAAAGCTCTGACACAGGTGAACAATTTATTTTTATTTTTATCACGGTTAGAATTTGATGACGCCGTAATTATTAAACTCCTGCTGGTGTTTGAAACCTCCCAATAAACCATGACAGATTACAAAACTGATCAAGAAATTGAAACTGATCAAGGTGTTTCACCACTAAAGCTGCTGCCGCCCACTAAGCCGAAAGTCGACTCTCGTTTCACGAGTAATATGCAAGTTTTAAAAAGAAAACTGAAGCTACGTAGTGATGTGTAACTGTATAGTTTCTCTCCAAATAACAGATGCGGGAGTGGATCGTCTTAATGGTTGAACTCACTTTAATTCACTTGGGAAAAATCTACGCAAATGTTTTTTTTGTTTGTTTTTTTTTCCCAACAATGTTTGGTAAAAACAGTGGGTTTGTTTTTTTTTTTTTTACCAACAAAAGAACCGTGGTTTTCTTGAACGCTGCAAAAAAAGTACTTTTCTCTATTACATAAAAATAAAGTGAATCCATTGATGCATTGCCTCACTAGTATGCAACAAGAAGAGCCAATCAGAATTGTATACATCTGTGTTTGGTGAAGCTTTGTTATTCCAATGCAGATTGTAGCCAATTCCAGTTTTTAAATAATAATGAAGATATGAGAACAGCATTGAAAGTTTTTGAAAACTGAGGCATTTTAAGCTAACATCTTATAGTAGCGATTAGCCTGGTTAGCATGACAAAAAAATGACTACATTCATGTATTCATCCTGGGGAATATAGACCCTTATCTTACCTTTAATGATTTACAAAATCCTCTAAAAATATGTCTGTATGAAACAGTGTGTCCTTAGATCCTAAAAGTCTTAAATTAATGTATTTAAAATTAAAGCCTTAAAATATTTAAAATTCATTACAAAAAAAGTAAAGTGGCTTTAAATCACAGATCTTAAATGTTGTCTTGGCAGGACTGTATATTCTATTTTCTTTTTTTTCCTCGCGGGACATTTCTGTCAGGTAAAAGGTTGAGTCACACACAACATCGTTCCATGACTCAGTGCTAATGTATCCTTGCTAGCTAGCTACGTAGCTTTTTTTTTTGCATCCGTCATGGGTAAGTGCAAATTTATCGCCAGTTTGCTGGATGAAGTGTGTACATGTCTGTGGAGATATAGATCTTAATTTCCATAACGGTCTTGGAAAGTCTCAAATTTGAGTTGGTGAAACCTTGTGAAAGAGGTGAAAGTATGCAAGTGAAATCATGGACATGCACGTCTTCTTTCCGCAGCTAAACAGCTGATCAGGACCCTCTTAAAGACCGAGCCGACCCAAAGGATGACCATCACAGAGTTCATGAATCATCCATGGATCAACGTGAGTGAACCATAATGTTCATCTTAATGGTTTTGTAATTTCCTACTGAATTATTTGGGTCAGCATTACTGCTCTAACCGTAGAGTTGTTGTTTGTTTTTCTTCTTTTTTTTTTCCTGAAGCAATCAATGGAGGTTCCCCAGACCCCACTTCACACTAGTAGGGTTTTAAAGGAGGAGAGGGATGCGTGGGAGGAAGTCAAGGTGAGGCATTTGTTTTTCTCAACCTGAAATAAGATGCAACACACAGTAGTGTTATAAGGAGAAGGTGTGCTTATTTAACTGGATGATTTGCAGCTCTTTCATGGAGGATATTCTCAAACGTGTTAACAGTTGCAGCATTTGCTTTTGGCTTGTCTTGCGTTTTCTGTTTCGCATTATCCTGGCACAGCACTACATTAGTGCATGGGAGGTGTTTGTGTACTAATCTTTACATCTGGTCTGCAGATAGGGGAGGGTTGTAAAGAACTGTGCAGTTATTTCATAAAGGTTTGCACTGCAAGTTTTATTGCCACCCAACACGGGGGTGTGGTAAGTCTAGACTTCTGCACCTCTGCTGACTGTGACTTTCTGTCATTGATGGTAACAACTTTAAAGTCATCTGGTTTGATGTGAAAGTAACAGGAGTTGCACCAAAACATCTTGCATTTTTCAAATATGTGCCAAAGGTATTATAAGTGCACCTAAACAAATAAGAAATTCATTGAAACATTGATTTGTTTCGGTAATTTAATTCAACAGGCAAAAAAATGTATGTAAATAGTCATTACACGCCGAGAGAAACTTTTATTTCTCTTAATTTTCAGGATTATGGTTCAGAAATAATTAAACTTTGTTATTCTGTTCATCATAAAATTTCAAAATTACGTAAACGCATTGAAAAGGAGAGAATTTTAATGTTAATACACTAACGCATGACCAGACTCTATTTGTAAAGCAGAGAGTCATTGTCAAGGAAGGTAAGCTACAAAAGATTATTGATAAGAATGCTAGTTCTAAAATTAATGAAACAATAGGGATCATTTTACGAGTTTAGAGGAAATTATCTGGAATCGGAGCTTCAAGAAAAACGACACACGGGTCATCTCCAGGGCAACGACCGGAGATAACTCAAGAAATCTTTTCATTTATGCTCATGCTGATGTCTTCCATTGTTCTGTTTCTCAGGAGGAGATGACCAGTGCCTTGGCAACGATGAGGGTCGACTACGAGCAAATCAAAATCAAGACCATTGAAGACTCAACCAATCCACTGCTAACGAAGAGGAGAAAGAAAGCCAACAACCCAAACTCTGCTGCCCACTGAGAGTCAGGCTTGCATGCACATACAACACAGGTTGAGAGGAGAAAGCAATAATTTGTCGACACGAGTCGTACTGCATGGATTTTCTCAGTGTTTTATTTTTCTTGGTAAAAGTTTTGTAAAAGTGTATTTTTTTTTTGTTACTCAGCCATTTTAACAAGCTCATCACGCTGCTGCCTGCAGGGTGAAGAGCGGGTACATGTATTTACACCAGAAAAGAGATTATGAAATGCAGGAAAACGGAGGAAAAGGGCGTTTTGGATCTCTCTCCCTCTCCTTCTCTTTTCAAGATATCAGATTGTGTAGTGAGAGGGGCCGTGTTGTTGGAACACAACATGAAGCCTTAGCATTAGCTGTAGTTGAAGTTTTTTCCCCCCCACCGCCCTCCCTTTACCTGTGAATGTTGTATCACGTGGCTAATCCCCAAAAATAGAAACAAGCGAAGGTTTCTCTCTGTGTACATGCAAAGCAAGCAGATGTATTTTGAACTGACAGGAGGAATGTAAAGACACTGTCTGTGGGAAATGGGAAGAAATGGATGCCGATTTCTGGGATTTGGACAGGAAGTGTCTGTCAGGTTCAGTTTGTCTTTATGAATGTTAAACTGAGGCCTATGCACTCAAACAAGGGAACTGTGCCACTGACACTGCACCTCACTTGTAGCCCTTCTCTCCTAACTAAGTGTGTGCTTGTCAGACAGAGATGGAACGAAGAAAGACACCCCAGAGCGACTCTTTCTTTCACATGTAGCTCACTGGAGAGGAGGCGACAAATACTGTATTTTTTCATGGATTTTTATGACCATTTTAGCCTAGGCCTTACTGAGCATTGCTTATTAGCATATAGCTTTTAATCCCTTCTTGGCATTTGGTTCAAGCTTTTACCAATGTTACCCTTCTGATTTGAAATTATCGGCGGATTGTATGTCAGGTTAAGCCTATGCAGATGTTTGTCAGCTTGGAATACCTTTGAAACTGTTTTTTTTAATTTTTTTATTATTATTATTTTTGATTGCAAATGTGTTGGGAAGATGTTCTGCATCAATAAGATGGATTTCTGTAAGGAGCAGCATCCTGTACGGTACACACTGGCCCTTTAGAGGTTCTGTTAGAGGGCAGTAATTGGATTGATGTGGATTTATGTTGCCGTATGTTCTGCCATTTTCCTGAAGTTCTGAGTTGAATTAGAAAGAACTATGGTGCACAGTCTAAAACACCAGCAGGTTACCACACTGTATAACTCTTCCCCATCCTTAAGAGTTCAATCAATCTGCCAATACACTTCCTAACTCACTTGGGATCGTAGAAAATGATAAATTGTCATTTTGGTCTTGTCACTTTATAAAATGACACCCACATTACCAATTGTATCACATCTCTCACAGTGAGAATGTTTTATTTTTTATTTTTTGTCTTTCCCCGTCGTCCCTCAACTCGTCACATCTTTGTTGTGGAAGCACAGATGTGTCTCTTTACACTCGTCTTTCAGTGTGTTCAGCTTCACCTGCCATACTTTTTTGTCTGCTTCAGCTTTGGATTAAAAAAAAACAAAATGTTAAACAAAACCTGGCTCCTCTCTGTTTTTGTGAATGGGAAATCAAAGACGAAAGGCGCCACACAGGTATCACATGTTTTGCAAATGTATGAACATTTTTTTTTAAAAATCTATAGAAATTGTTTTTTTTTTTTGTTTTTTTATGGGGATTTGGTTTGCTAAGTATTTACCAAAAAATTATATTGCTTTGGAAAACTTAAATGTTTTGGGGGGATTTTTTTTTCTTTTTTTTTTAAGATTTATTTTGTGGAACTGGTGACTTTAAACATTCAGCAAATTTCTCAAGGACAGGAGTGAGATCCTGAGATCTGTTGTGTCAAGATCATATGAGGCAGCTGAGCTACAGCTGCACCGACCGCATGACATCCTGCTTCATTATGTTTTATTGGGACTTTTTTTTGCGATGGATCAGTAAGAAAACGAAAGGAAAATAAGTTAACAGTTATGAAATCAAAATGTCATTTTTCTTTTTTTAATTTTCCCAATCTGAAAAGTATTGGGAAAAGCTATTATAAAAGCTGCATTTGCATTCAGCCCCATGACTCAATACTTCGCTACAATCACTAGTGAGATTTTCCACCACTCTTTTATTAAAAAAATGGCTTAAATGCATTGTAATTTAAATTTTCAGATCTTAAGATTCTCAGCTGGACTCGGATCAACCATCACTTGCGTATGTTGAACCTCCAAGCAGCGCTCGTTACTGGTTCTCCTTAAATGGCAGCCTGCAGCTCTGGAATGTGAGCCAGTTTGATGTATAACTCCACCATGATGGATGAATGACGGATTCCATCTTTGAATCCATCATTCAAAGATGGATTCTTGCTCACGAAGCGGATCTTGTCAGAGGCCTACATACTGATGCTTCCTGGGTCATGTAGTTTCAGGACAGACTCTTATGTTCTCACAGATATTGCCTATAATGAACTAATACCAGAATGTGAGCATGCCAGTGTGTCATTTATGCAAATGGCATCTGCAAAGACCAAGAAATTTAATAATCTTCTCTTCTAACATGGATCAGCTTCTTGACAACTATGCTTTACTTTGTCATGAAATTCCAGTAAAACAACGGTGGGATCATCTTCAAGGGCACTCCTGCTTAGTAAGTACTACATACAACCAATCTTGCCAACCCTTATGAAGCACTGAGTCAGCCAGTAGTATAAAGTCTTTCTTGACCTCTGTGCCCACATTCAGTTCTTTTTTCAAGTCAATCACGTCTTCAAATATGACTCAGTTTGTTGTGTCTGCTCGCGATTTGTGGGTTTTGACACGGGGGTGAACAGACTCAACCCATGACAGAATTGTATCATCGCTCTTTAGCATGAGTGACTCCTGGAATATACACGTTTACGCAGCAGAACGGCCCTGTAGCATTGACTCAACACCCGTTTGCCAACACTGGGCTGTTCAGAGCAAGTTTCCCGCCAGCGTGCAGGGCTGTTTCTCTGCAGGTACGGAGGCAACTGTGGCTTCTGAGCTTCCAGCTCTGAGTGTGATGAAACCGATAGTCATCTCTGGCTCGTACAGGTCTGCTGGGTAAAAGAAAAGACAAAGGGGGTAAATGGGCCCAGAGGGGAGTCCCTATGGTAGACCTGCAGAGGCTGTAACCCCTTACTATAAACCCAAGAAACCACAGGACACCCACCGGGTTGGTTTATGCAAAAAGGTGAGAGGCATTGAACGGGGGTGAATGGTGAGGGTAGGGGAGGAGAAGCTAAAACTTGTAGCGAAAATAAATACATAAACACAACAACTATGTTTTCGTTAATTATTTATTATTGTTTGGAAACGGCAGCATGTCATTGTTGTGTGCCGAGTTTAAAATGTGAGAGGAAATGCGGAGGATGGAGATTTCTCAGCTGAGGCGGTGACATGCAGTTGTTGTCGCTTTGAAGTGGCGTGCCATGCTGCCAAGCACACAAACACGTACGCATCCTCTTACTGAGTGACCCACGGCAGGCGAGCCTGCAGCGGTGCGGCGGGCTCAGCTGAGCAAACTTTGACTAAGTTTGTCAAATGGAACAGCGTGTCTTTATCACTCTGACACATTTCACAACCAGCGCTTATCTCTGGCTTGTTTTTGGAAATCTGTTCGGTCTTACTGTGAAGCGCTGTAACAGTAACAGTCACATCAGGTACACCTTTACGGACATGCTGCGGTTGCTGCGGTTGCTTTGATTGCCTTTTGCTGCTTCAGATGTTGCCGGGTTATTTTAAAAGCAGGCCTCTTTTATAGGAACTCTGCGCCATCTTGCTGGAACAGCAGTGAGGAAGACGTACAGGTGTATTGCAACAAATCACAAAGCCGTCAAAAACAAGTTGCGACATTTCAGCAATGAAAATGAAAAATAAAAAATCATATCACACACACACTGAGATATTAGTTTTTGTTTCTATAGTTTTCAGGCTTATGATTTTAAGATAATGAAACTCCTGGTTTCAAATTTTTCCAAAAATGTTTTAAAAATACTTTATTGATCCCAAAGAAAAAAAATAAACACTTGTGTAACTCATTTACTTAAAGAGTTTTAGAAAGCCAGACACAGGAGCTCCTCAAGGTTTAGTATCGGGACCCTTTTTTTTTCTTTCAATTTGCAGACATATTCAATAAATTAATAGTGTCCCAGTGAAGTTCGTTTGCTAGATTAAATGTATCTTTTCAAAATAAAAGCATTAAAGTATAAAACATAATTTTCATAATTAAGGAGAAATAATTACTTTTAATCACCAGTTTGTGTGAAGTGACTGTTTACACAAATACACAGTTATGCCTGTAGTAAGACCATATATCCGTGTAAAATAAAAGCTTGTCATCAAAGTGGCACCTTAAAGTATGAAAAACAGGAAGGATTCGTCTGGCTCATCTGTTTCTGCAAAGCAATACTTCAATGATAAACTGTTATGATGAAGTCGTAACACCTGCAGACTGTAACTTATGGCAACACTAAGTTGGACACCAAGTCTACTCATGGCATGCTTTTACAACAAAAGCTAGAAAGGCAATTCTCTCGCTCTCTCTCACACACACACGCACACACACTGTGCACAAAAGTAGTTTTCTTCACAAATCACACTATACTTTCACAGGATATCAATATTAGGAATGTTTTAAGTCTGAATAAAATAAGTCACATAAATGTTGGCTACAGTTTCCCCAGATATTATTTAGTGAAGACGCATCTCTTACTTTAAATTGTATTAATTTCATTTAAACTATTAGTTTGACAGGGACACTGCACTCAAACATAGAACAGAACGAGTCTGTAACTGATGCGTTGCACAAAGAGCGTACAGCTGCAGCTAACTCACAACTCCAGTCCCTGGTTTTGCATTTCTATGCATTAAAATACATGCAATTTATAAATCAGAATACAGTAAGAATGCGTATGTATTCATGCAGACAGACCGCAGGACGGGACTCAAACCCAGAACCTTCTTGCTGCTGCAAGGCCAAAGTTCTACAAACTGTTCAAAGTACATAAACACACTTTATGTGCTTCGAAGCTTTGGAGAGGCCTTCTTCTCTGAGTTACTTGTATTCTTTGGAAGCCAGTAAAAATACCGGAGAGATTTTTGCAGCTTAGCCGCCAGCTATCGTCTTTCTCCCCAGTGTCCCAGGTTAAATGGTAATTGACCTGTTTGAACCAGCAACCCACCTGCTGCAGAACAAACCCCTTCCTCCTGCCACACAGATTTAACTTGAGCTTAACTTAGTGATCATGACATCATGTGACTCTTTGAGTTTTAACAGAGACTCTTCTTGCACTGCCTTACCTGTAAAGTAGTAGATTTCTGTTTGAAACTAATCTAAACAGAGGAGCCTGAGGTATCTTCATCTTCGCTTTTCACATTACGTGTTAATGAACATCCCTTGACAGAGTTTAATTCTCTTCAGTGTTTTATTGAAGATTTCTTGTTGGTCCTTGAAAACCATTCAACAAGCTGTAAAAAAAAAAAATAAATACCTAAACCGTCAAAACGGGAATCCACATGCACATTGTCATGGCCTGTCAACATCATACCCATATTAAGAAAGTACCCAGAGTTCCACTGGTTGCACAATAATGTGGTTGGCTTCTTCTGAGTACTGACCGCCGGAAGTACTGGTCTGTCGCTCGTTTTTCAGAGCCAATAAGTTCTGTAGAAAGATACAGGAAAAACAGCAGGAAGTGAATCTGCCGATGCCACTAAATACCCACCTTGCATCTGGCAAAGTGGGCTTTTACTCATAGCCATTCGGCGAAGCTGTTCCTATGACACAATCGACTCTTTTCAGGTTCACTATACACACTCAGGGCAACGGTTTGACTACTTCTGACACATTTCATTATAAAAACCGACGTTTTTGCACAGAGCGAGAGAGAGCAAGTATAGTAACCGTATCTTCGGGATCTCACATTTGACTCATGATATATTGGAAATTTGCCCACAAAATCTTATCTCCAAAGCAATGAATCATAACGGATGTTGCTGAGTGTTTTTTTTTTTTTGTTTGTTTGTTTTGTTTTTTATGAACTTGCGATGTGACATTTGCATAGTTGCAGCGTTTGGGAGGAAACATAGAAATTGTGAATCTGAAAACAATGCATAACGACGTCAAATCTCCCACATAAGTAAGAGTTCAGTTGTAGATGTTAATGCCTTCAGCCTTTGATGAGGTCCTTTTTAACTTGGGTTATCTTAAAAAGATATCGCAAGTGAAATTTTGCTGAAGGTGCATTGTTTACTTTTTTTGTCCAATTATGACTACCAGACCAGAACCTTCCTCTCAAGGCGAGCAAACAGTTCAAAACTGGATTTATTCAACTATTTACACAGAATGCAAATTGGTCCAAATTCAGTTCCAAATTAATATTTTCTTTCCAGTAATAGAGTCGCATTTGGATTCAAGTACACACAGTCCAGTATCATCTTTGTTATTTAACAGAATAATTGACAAGTCTTCATCATATAAAGCTAATTGGTAAAATATTGTCTATCTAATAAAGGCCAGCTGATTTTAATGTCATATTGACTTAGCAGCAATCCCTCGTCTGTGAAGAATGGGACGACAGAAGAAGAGAGTAAAAAACTTCCAGCAGCAGGTTTGAGGAGAACTCAGATCTGGAGCTCTGCATTGTTACTTTTGACACGTTAAGTGACACTCCCACACAGAGCGTCATGCCGAAACCTGCTGAAACATAACAGATTTCTGGGGGTTTTAGCCAAATGAAGTTATTTTCACCAGAAGTCAATCTTTTGAGACATCAAGTGCCAATTTTCCATCAAAAATGGTGCAGCGTTAAAAACGAGGAAGAAGGTTTTGAAAGGAGCCTTCAAGGACAGAAAACACAGTTGGAACTCGGTAACTAGTGGACACACCCACTGGAGAAAAGAGATAACTGGACTTCAACTTAAAATGATTCATGATTTATTTTAAAGGTATTTTTTTATTGCATTTATTGTGCTTCAGATAAAGTCATGAATGCCAACTAATCTTCCTTTAAATCTGGCACATTAGCCATACAAATTAGCATTCCTTTCCTAATGTACAATACTTAAAGAAAAATTCAAATACCCTACTTTTTTTGGTATGTATTCCTAAATATAAACTGTCTGACATTTATGAAGATTTGATCATAGCTAACTCATACCATGCACAGCACATAAATAGAGCTAGTGTGACAGGCGTTTCCCCAACAGCCTCTCTCTGGTTCTCCAAACTGCGATCGTTCAGACTGCCGTCAGCATATACATGTCTTGCGTTGGTTAAACATTGTGAACAAACAGCTCCAGAGGACATCCTACTTTTCAAAAGTAGAGATACAAACAACATTTTTTGATCACTTTTGCACTGTTCTGACAGCAATAAAAAGTAGCATTACTGAAACCAAATATGTATTTGTTGTTCCTTTTTTTTTTACGCACCAGGTGCAGCGTAGAGCAGCTCGGTGTTACAGGTAGCTAGGAATGAAGTTGTTTTCATCACTTGGCAACCATTTTGGTAATTGTTGTGGCTGTGTCACCTACCCTCTGCACCCACTTTGTCTAATGCCTACCAATCATCAAGTTGGAAGGTAGAGATCAATTAACCAAACTGCATATTATTGGACCGTGAGAAGAAGCCAGACTACCTGGAGAGAACCTACCCACGAATGACGAGAACATGCAGAAAGACCCTCGTCTGAGGAATTTGAACTGCAGACACTCAAGGCAACACTGCAAGCAACTGCTCCATTGTTCAAACTGCAATAAATAATATTCCTGAAAAGTGTGTAAAGGGGACAAGGCTGTAAAAATAAATAAATAAATAAATAAATAAATAAATAAATAAATAAATAAATAAAGCAACAAAGCAGTTTTTCTCTTCACTACTAATTATTTACAACATTATGTAGAGTTTATGTTCGTTCAAACCCTCTGAGCTGCTCTACTTTACAAGAGAAGTTTATCCAATGATACCACTCTGTAAAACAATAACTTATATTTCTTCAGAAAGACAACAAAAGGTGTTGTGTGTAAAGGTCTTTTGGCTAAAGTAAAAAGAGATAGTATCATTCTTGCAGCATCTGCCAGATACTTAAAGACTATCATGCAACGATGAATTGCAGGATCCAAATGTAAAGAGGAGGCAGGATCGTAAAACTCAAATAGCTTATCTTAAAAAAAAAAAAAAACTGACAAAAACTGAAGTCCAAAGATAAATCCAAAATAATAAAACACAAGGAAACCGAAAGGAAGCAGGGTGGGGGCCTGCAGGAAGTTAACAGGATGAAGAGCTATTTGTGCTGGACGAGGAGCAGGTGGTTGAAACTGAAGTTCAGCTGAGGTACTGGGATAGAAGGCTGTTAAAATACACAAGGAACGTGGGAAACAAGTAAACAATCTAAATACTCAGACGCAGATGTATCCCAAACCCAAACACAGCAGAATCCTGACACTCTCCACTGCTTCACTTTTAAGATCAAAGCCCAAAAAAGGGAGCGCTGCCATTGGAGTTCAGACGTAACGGTTCCCTCTGCACCACTGTGCACAGTTTCACATGACCAGCTCTAGTTTTTCCCACCGTGCTTTGGTGTCTGACTAGAGATTTACACTCATTCCAAAACAACTGCATGTGGCCATATTGAATACGCACACCGCTCGTTAAATTCTCGCTATGTGGTTGGGCGGTAATGAAGCGATAACTAATTTTAAAGACTTTTGAAAATTACTATTTGCAGTGGAATCAACATTTGTTCGTATCATCAGCTGAAAAAACACTGTTGTTAACGTGGGTAAAAACAGAGTCCTGGTTTGGAGGACTGATGTTATGAATGATAGCTTTTTCGTAAGTACTGTCATTGCTGGATTGATACTATTCAAATCCTCCCACACTGACTCAGCATATGACTGAAGAGGCGCCTCAGAGTAGTTTCAGTGCAAAGCCCTGAGTCAAGTATGGAGCGAGCGGAGTCATGAGCTTACAGACCCTTCTCTGAGAGCGATACCGCTGCGTAAAATTTAAACGATTCTTCTGCAAGCTGCATGATGAGGCTAAAAGCAACGCGGCATCTTTTGCGTGGCACTAATTATTCACAGAGCAGCTTAAAGTTTACAGAAGATTTGAAGAATTTCATCAAGATATTTGCATCCCATACAATAAAGGTAGTTAAAGTCAAACTTATATTAAGTGGTGTATTAATAATTATAATAATACAGTAAACGTTCATTTTACTGTGCACAGATTGTTTGGAGCTGAAATAAAAAGAGTGCAAGGCGACTCTCACGTTTCAATACACGGTTGATTTATAACCCACAACACTTTTGCTCTCCAGATGTGTGTGTGTGTGTGTGTGCGCGTGTGTGTGCGTGCGTGTGACTAAGCAAGATTCTTTCTGCATGCATGCGATTTTTTGTGCAAGTGTGCATATGCCATGAGGGTGAGGCTGGCTAGTTACAGTTACGGTAAATCGACACACAAGCTCGGTCTGCTGCTGGTAAGTGATGTATATGGGTCATGTTTGAGGTTAGAGGATCAGCATGAAGAGTTTACACATTAGTTCTACATGTATTTAATCTGCAGGATGTGAAAACGTATGTATTTCCTCGTTACTCATTCCAACAAGCAGTCACATGACGACAGTTTCATCAGCTAGGTAAATAATGTCAACCGAGGATTTTTTTTTTTGTTTGTTTTTAACGATCTTTATTTCTATGAAAAAGTAGAAAATGGAATAAATATAAAAAAAAATACATTAAATGACACTTAGAAGTAATAAATACTCTCTGCACTGAAAATATACTTATTCTATCTTTGAGCACGACAGAACACGGTTCTCAAACAGTAAACATGTCCTTGGGACAAACGACTGTCTGTTGTCTCTGAAGAGCAGACAACACTTCCATACATTACATTCATAGTTCTGGACATGATCGAGTAGATGCATGTTAGTCTCAAACTCAAAGATTGTCCATTTTGCTTCCCAAAACGCACACAGCAGTAATAATCTTCATTAAAGTCAGCTGGTCTTCATTGAGAGTTTCTCTTCCGCTGAGACGCCAGGTACGTCTCGATGTAGTTGAACAACTGATCCAGCTCCCCCATGGCCTTGTACACACCTCTACTCTCCATCTGCAAACAAATACACATCCTTCATTATCACACTTGAACAACCGATGCAGAAGGCAATTTTAGGTCCGTCACAATACGTAATGACGTAAGCACTGTCCAAACACTCACCTCGGTATACGTTGAATTTAGGCTCCTAATATCAAACGGCTTCTTGCATTTGAAGACTTTTCTCTGAAAACACAACAGAAAAGATGTTAGAACTTGAGCTGGATGGCCGTCCTTCACAACAATGAGAAAAGTTTCATAAGCAGTAACTATCCGCAGCAAGAAAGCTAAAAAAGGAGAAACACTCTGTGTGCTTCTGCAATCACTGACTAATCGCTAAGATCATGGCCAAATCCTATGAGCCATGGCTGACCTCTTCCTCTCTCGCAGCCGCATAGTGCGTGGAGAAATTATTACATGCGTGGGTGGAAATTATTAAATGTGGTTTTTAACGGTCTGGCATAAATAGTTACATTCCAAAAAGTTACAACAACAAACCTGCCAACATAGGGCAATTTTGTAATGTAAACATGACACATATCGACCACAGACGAGCTTCAGAATTTTAAAGTTGGGGCATGGCTTATTTTGGAAAACTTCCACAACCACAGAAAAGTTTGCATTTTACAGTCCAATGCTCTGCAGCCGTTGTAGAAGCAGAACACGTGTTTGAGCTACTTACGCATCTGTGGACGTCCCTCTTCAGCTCATCAAAAATCTGCTGTATGGACTCCACATGGATTTTCAGACTGGTGTCGATGGTCACACTGGCCACCGCAGTCGGCAGAACCGTGCTCAGGTAAAACTCCAGGATGCTGTTCATGGCTTCACAGGCAAACTGGCTCTGCAGGGCGGGAAACAAAACACAACCAGTCTGGTTACTGGATGACAAGTGTAACATATGGAAAGCCATTTGTGCCAAACATCTTTTATAACGCATCTGGTAAAGACAACAATATAGAAATAGATCGTTACATAGCTAGGATGCCGTAGAGAAAGTTAAAATTATGTACTTTATGCTAATGAGTGACAAAAAAAATGCTGCTTTCTGGTCTTGAAGTGCAATTGATGCCTTTTCATGACTAGCAAGAAAAATAAACAGAAATCTACCTGGTCATAAACAAGCAACGATTTTGGTGCTGTGTAGCATAAGAAAAAAAAACAAACAAACAAACAAAAAAACCGTTCAAGCGGTTTTTAAGCTTTCTTACTAGACAGGTCAGAAGTAGCTGTCAAATTTTGACCCTAATGGCTTGCCATAAGCAGCTGCTTCTGCTGCGTTATCGTGCGCTCTGGTGTATTTCCTCATTGAAAATTTCATTAATCCTTTTCGTTTGAGTTCACGCTCACCTTAAAGGCATCCTCGACGCTCTGGTCCAACAGTGCATTGTCAAAGTCGTCGTTTGATTCCTGGAGAAACAAAAACGTGTTGAGTGGAAAAGCGCTTGCACCTGTAGAGGCGACTAAAGCGCAGCATCACGCGTCGACCTCCAGCGCACCAATGATGCTGCAGAGCACGGAAATGCTCGGTACTCACATAGAAACCTCTGATCCTCCTGTAGTCCTCCCTGAGCCTCTGCACCCTGACGGGGAACTCCTCCACGAAGCGGCAGCACTGGTCGTGGCACACTGGACTGCAACATGCAGAGAAGACGGAAGACAGCAGGACCAAGACGGACAGGAGTTGAGGATTCATGATGCTGGACAAGACGGAGAAACGCTGCAGGAAAGTGGACCCTCGGGGAAGTTGAACGCACGGCCGGCTCAGTGGATTTCCGAGTGGACAAAAACCAAAAAATGCTCCTTTGGAGGATGCTTCTTTGGAGCTGAGAAGTGCATGATTTGGGGTTCATTTCTGCTGTCATTATATAGGCAAAAGGGAGGAGACTACCCGGAAGGGGTTAATCTATAGGGGATTTTTTCTTCTTCTTCTTTGCAGTAATGTGCTCCTCCCATGAACTAAACTCAAGGAAAAACCTTTAACCGCAGGGATTTGATATGACATAATATGTTGTTACATAAAAAATGTCCAAGAAACCCATTGTATTATCATTATTAAAAATAACAATATTATTATTATTTATTGTAATAGTATTGGTAATCTCTGCATAAACTGAGATATTGACCCAATTTTATTTTAAAACCCATTATTAATTATTATTATTATTATTATTATTATTACACTTATTGGTGCTGTAATAACTGCTTACAAGCACTAACATTACAACTTTTTTTAATGGCCTGAATGCAGTAGATTACAGTTAATTATTTCTGAGCATTTTCTCCTCAGTGGCAAATGAAACTGAACCCCCCAATATGGAAATAATATCGACTCGTGATTTGACTATGATGACGCTGTGGATTCTCTCTGTGTGTCAGATATACGTAAGAAAACTGACAAGAGGGTGGGGGAGCGTGAAGATGCCAGCTCTCTGTTTTCTGTTTTTGTAATTCCACTGTCGAGGTTTACCTAGACTAGTACTGCACTGATAAACCACAGAGAAGTAACCGGGTACGATCAGAAGACAGTGTAAGGGGTGTTTTCCCCTGAGAACTTTTTGGAATGTCCACTTACCCTCAGCTGTCACGTGTCTGTCTGCCCGGCTCATGATTAGCCTGAGTCTGTGCGTTAGGCAACCCATGGTTTTTCAAGAATTTTACCATTCAGCCGTAGTGGTAAACCACCTCCTAATATGAGCTTTGCAATGACGATCTTCACAATCTGCAGATGCGTTTAAGTATGATTTGTTAGGGTTAACCATGAATTGTGTGTAACTCATGAAGATAAAATGGTTGTGCTCTTCAAGGAATTAGCTAAGCAGAAAGGTTTAGTTGCGCCCTGAACTTTTTGATGGCCGCAGAAAGTGATGCATGTCGGAACAGCCCGCAGAAAAGACAAGCATGAAGACGAAAGAGAACAAATACTTTTGTAGTATATCTGCACATTGGAAGAAAAACGAGCATGTCCTTCGATTTGTGCTGAGCAGCGAAAGAACATAATCGTCTTCTGTCTTAAAATTGTGGGTGAAAAGTGAGAAGACGTTCACATGAAGACGCCTGTTGGAACTATGAGACTTGGGACGGAGGTTTCACAACAACCACAAAGATCCAGGAGGACCATCAAGAAGTATTTTGGATGAAAGCACGTATTGGAATAGTCTAGTCATAACCACACCCTTTCTGCATTGTACTGGTTTCATTTAAAAATTAGGCCATGACACAGGATTTCTTTGGAATCGCTGTTTTTTCTACACAAAACAAAATGAAAACTAAGCTTAATTCCTGCTATTTTGCAATTGTAGATTCACTTAAATATTTACAGCACAGAATGGATTCATTTATTATAATGGTGATAACAAAAATTTACTTAATGAATCTCCCACAGGATAACATGGCAAAAGGTGGGAGTGTAAGGGGGGCAAACAATTTAACGACAATACCATAGAAGAAGAAATAAATTAGAGGGCCTCCCAATCTTCAAATTAAACGAATAAAACAATAACAGAGTTTCTAAAGGTGTTCAAGTCAGGTAGAGAACAATACAAATAACCAAAAATAAAAGACATTTTGTGTAATTATACCAAAAGAGAAAAGCGACCCGGTTACATAGTCAAAGTCCAGGCCTAAACTGATTGGGAGATTTTTGTTACAAGTTAATCAATCAATACAAGTAGGTTTAGATGCAGCAAAAGATGAACTTTTTGTAAAATTAGGTTGTAAATTTTTGATGGTAATGTGACAAATTGTGAAAAAGTAAAAAAAAAAAAAAAGAAAAAAAAAAGCCTTTATGAAAGACATTGTACACAATAGCTTTCATGAGTACATAAGTGGTTGGAGTCTTTTTATATTAATTTTTTTGGTAAAAAAAAAAAAAACAAAAAACAGTTCATCGTTAGTGAAATAGTATCAAAATCATATTTACTTGTACCTAAATTTTTAAGAAAAGTTGTTATTAATCACAAAGGCATCCGAATACTGCGTCTGTTTTCATGAAGCCTTTCTGTGGGAGACAGCAGCCAAAACAGAAACTGTTCAGTTTCATGTTGTTGCGTCTGCAGTAAATTCCTCTTATCGACGGAAAACCGACACTACTGATAAAAGTCAAATTAAAATGTGGAAAACAATAGCTTCAGCAGATTTAAATTCAGATCAAAGCAAATGTTCTTCAGATTTAAAAAAAAAATGGACTTTTGAAATTTGTGTCAATAATTTAATTAGTCTTAATATGACATGTAAAAAAGGAACTATAGGGGGAAAAAAAGCTGATAAAGCTGTTCGTATTTCATCATTTCATAAAAATGGAATCTTTTCAAATAGGTTCAATTTCCTCATTGCAAAAGATAAGATTAGAAGTGAGATTTTATTCAATATCCAACATCTCACCCCCACCCATCTTTTGTGACTGTCAAGCACTTAATACGTATAAATTCCCGCCAACATGAGTTGTCTAAACCGGGGTATTTTAAGAATGAAAGAAGCAGCTGTTGACAGGTGACTGATGTGCACACACACCAAATGACCAGATGAACCAAAGTGGGCTGCAACCACATAATTCAGTGAGTCAGCTTTTAGTCATCTACTTCGCGGAAATGCCTGTCATCAGAATTTTTCGTGTTGATGTGTTCGATATGCAGCGGCGTTTAATATTAGACCCGGACCCTTACGTAATGAGGCACTTCTTCTTTGGTTTCCTTGTTTCAGATCAATGGGGTGTCACGCTGAATCAGTCCAATCTTATCAGATGTCTGACAGTTTGTCATCTGTGCAGCAGCGTTTCTGATCAGGTGCTGATGTGGCGTCTCATCGTTTGACCCCTTACCTTCAAACCGGTTTCTAACGGAGTCACACCAGTGCCAAGAATCTGTCATCAGCACTTTTGAGCACATTACACGAAACCAGCCGATATCACACTCAGCCCACCACTTTGTGCCGCTATCGCCAGTGGCAGAAAATGTGTGAAGGCTTTACAGCAAACAGCTGACAGCTCTCTCTCTCTCTCTGCTTTAGGTCTCCTCGGTGAGATTCCTTTTGATCTGCAGAACCGAGTTGCACGAGGTTCTGCAGCTGTGCCTTTACGTTTCCTCAGCCACCAACATCGCAATCTCTGCTCTTGTGCACATCGTTCTCCCGCAGAGTCTATTTGCAAATGTCATCTTTAGAGGAAATCGATTTGTCTTTTACCTACAGAGTCACCGCATTCGTCTTTCACTTTCACACTGTTTGTCCATTGAACTGTTTCGGTGATTTGTTTATGTTGAGTGCTTGGTGGCGCAGAACACAAGCAGAGACTGCAACGATTGTGTAAGCGTGTGTAGTTTTTCTTCCCTAGTTTCTGTTGCCAAATCTTCAAAGAAAAGAGGAAACTCTCAGAAATGCATTTCTGCGGGGCCATTACAGTTGGGTGACTTCCAACACTGACCACTTGCTCTCTGACAGCCACACATTCACGGATGTGGCAACACGCGTTGTGACCACACATTTTGTAATTCTGGTAGACATTTGCCCTTTCACAGTGTTGTGCAGAACACACACACACACACACACACACACACACACACACACACACACAAAAAAACAGCTTTTATAAGAGTTTCATCTATGTGAACAATCACTTGGACTTCCGATGAAATTCTTAGTCATGTCGACTTCCTCTCTGTCCCATCATCATGGCCGATATGAGTTGTTGATTCATTACTGTTATTACCCACAACACTCAAAGTTTTTATTTGGAAATCTCTCCAGCATAACCTGCTAAAACCCCTTCAGAGATCTCTTATCATATTTGCAGAACTGAGCCATAAACGTTGTGCGAACCTAAAGCAACACTCTGCTGAGCAAGCATACGTGGAGCAGAAAGATGAAACTTTGAAAATTTCCTCTGACCATAACTTTCACTTGACCCCGGAGCAATCGATGGTGCACTTTTAAATTGGTGTAGCCAGTTCCGATTCTTTGTTGCTTAATGCAAGTCAAATGTTTTGCAGAGTTTTCCATCCTAATTTTAGAGCTGGTGCATTTCAGTTCAATGCGTAAGCAAATTCATGCATAGGGCTAACTGCTTAAAACGGTGTTAACCGCAGTTAAGTAAGCACTGTTCATTGTGACGACTCAAATTTTCCCAAGGTTTTTAAACATATGAGTTCTGAATCAGTGAAAGTAAAAAAAGAGCACAGTTTCTAAATGCAAATCAAACAATGAGTCACAGATTTTTGGGGATGATATGTATTTTAGCAGTGCGATAATTGATCCACAATGATAGCACTTGCTACAAAGTGAAGGTCAAGTTTGGCAGAAATGACACAAATGTGAGGCCTAATGTTTACACTTCCACCCTTAGGTGGTGTGGTTGGAGAGTCGGAGCTTTTTGTCTACAGTCTCCTCGTCTGCAACAACCTCCCTCAGTTTTAGTCCAAAGCAAAAAAAACAAGCATCCTGTTTACTTAGCGATCCTCTACTGGCTCCTAAACTGTACTTTTTGATTATTGTTAGAGGAGCTAATGTTTTCCTAAGCTATTTTGTATTCATACTACTGGAGGACCTACTACAAATTTTTCTTGCTTTGCTGACTTTACTCCCTATAGTGTCACTAATAAGTGACATTATTGCTCTTGTTGACTTTGGGATCTCTCTGCCTTTATTTCCTCTAATGGAGGACAGCCGTGGCTAAACTGTGTCCGTCTCCTGCAGATACTCAATGAGAGCTACTCCCACCATCAGGCCTGTGAACACTTTATTTTACTCAATTCTCAGGGAAACTTCTCCCAGTTGTTCTGTGCATATCTTGATAAAGTCACTAATAGAGCTGTTGCTGTGGACCCTGGTGAACAGCTAAAATCAGCAAATAATCGAGGCCCGCCATTAAAATGCTTATATCTATTTTAACAGTTCAAGACGCCAAGTATATTCAGTCTGCTTTAATACTGTGGAAATTATTTTGACACCAACGCAGAAGCTAAACGTCCACAGTCTCCCTTTATGTGCGCTCTTGAGGTACAGCCAATCAGTGCCAAGGAAAGTGAGTGACGCTCCTAGATTGCTTTGCAAGCAGCAACTTATAATGTGTGAAGCAGCATTGCACTGCAAAAACACAAAATCTTGCAAAGTATTTTTGATCTGGTTTCTGGTGTAAATATCTGAGTACACTTGGATTAAGTCAACACTAACTTGCAAGTAACTTTTCAGCACAAAAAAAAGGAGTTTAGGTGAATAATTCCTTAATACCGATGAGAAAGTACTAGTTATAAGTGAAATAATCCGGCAGAGGAAAAAAGACATTATCCCCATATTATGATTTATAAAACGGGTCTTGTAAACTAGACCAAAAGTACCTGGCAAGACTTTGTGTTTTAGCAACTTCTCAAGCTGCTTCTTCTTTATTTCAGATGGGCTCCAGAGAACATGTGAGGTGAATTCTCTGCAAATAATTTGGAGTCACGTACCACAGAAAAATCTGCAAACAGACCACGGATAGGTGGGGGCCGCTCCAAGTACGAATACTCTCTGTGCAGAAAGTACTCCTGGATAACGGATTTTGTATTTGGTTGCGTCTCTTTCCTGGACAGAGTCCAGTATCTTTGTGTTTCTCTTTGTTCTGTTTTTCCCTGAATCACTCCACTGATAAGAGGCTAAAGTTACCTTAGTGCACTCTTTACCATAGAAAGTAGTCCTGGTTCAGTGTTTTTTTTTCTTTTTCTTTTTCTCTAAAATTGTTTTAAGCCAAAGTTTTTTTTACCTGATGTAATATCTGTTTATTTTTATTCTGTGAATAGTAGTTTATTTACAGAACAAAAGCACGTGTTCCCTTTTTCCACCTGCCCACTTCATGTCTAAATAAACATCTAAAAATGATGCCTAAATTCCTTTGCCCTGCTAGCAGTGCTCTTTTTCTTGCCTAATTTGGAAACAATTTGCCTCACATGTCAAGCTACGTGTCAGCCTTAAAGAGACACTTTTTCTTTTGTTCAGGTTTCCTGTTTTGTATCTACTGAGCAAGCATTCTTCTGTTGGAAACTTGAGAAGCGGCCAAATGTTGTACAACAGACAAATGACTGCTGTGTTTTTTTGACACACTTTATGAAGCATCTGAAACTTAGAACTTCACATCAGGTGATTTATTTAAAACGAACGTCTATACCAGAAGTCGTTTTTCACTTAACCTTAAGCATGCCTGACCTAGTTAGTCAAGACTTGGAAACGCATCACCCGTTAAAGCGCATTTGATACTGCGATGCACTCGGGTTGCATAAACGTTAGAAGAGGAGCAAAACTGAAACTCAAAGTAAATTCAATTCAAAACACCTTTGGCTATTGATGTGAACGAAGCGGTTCAAGTAGCCCTGGCTGTTGAATATTCACTGTGAACTGAAATAATCAGTAAGAGATGGAAGAGCAAGAACGTTCATTTCAGATGAAATACAGCAACTGCTAGAGACCGTCATGTTCTTCACAGACCGTAAGATTTAGAGGCAAAAAGATAACAGCTTTTTTCATTACATATGTTTACTTTACAACTCTGTAGTTCTGAAAGAAAATGCTTAATTACATTAAATGATCTTTGTGGAATCACAAGACGATCACGTTGCGCCATGTTCTCATTGGTCCTTCAGAAAAATGCGATAAAATTCAGTGAAATGCCAAAGAAAATCATTTTGAAGACTTGGACAGTGTCCGCCTTTCAACCACCGATTATCTCAAAAATGCTGCAGAACAGGGGATGAAGCAGCTGCACAGTTTGCCTTTTGACCGCAACTCAGAGAGAGTTAGAGAGGAAAGATGTCAGTTCAACACTGGAATCAACTCCACAGCATGAGAGCGTTTCTGTTTCACTTCCATCCGTTTCTCAAGAGGACGCGTTTCTTCTGGATTCATTTAGAACGACCACATGAACACATTTATATGGATGAATCTGGTTGGTCACTGTTGCCATGTCACAGTTTTTTTTCTTGATTGCTTTGATTTGCTTAAAGATCACTGGGGATCTGCTCCGTTTACATCATCTGTTACTCAGCAGAGCAGAAGACGCGTCTTGCAGATGAGTTTATTGGTTTGACACATTTTCCCCCTCACACTGTTGCAAAGCTGCTATCACAGATGCCATTCAAGCAGTCCCAACTCCATTGTTTTAGCCATGGTAACACTGGGTGGTGCCAATAATTTAAGTTGACAGAAAGTGAAATGAGCCAGAAACGCCACCCAGTTAAACTAGGAACGAAAAATAAATAAAGGCAGAAATGAGCAGGGTTTCAAAAACCAGCCGGTTAAAATGTACAATAAATTCATAAAGAATAAATAAAAAGGCAGTGGCCTGTGTCTAAATCTTAAACCCAGCTGTAGAGCAGTCTGTAGGATAAAATATATTAAATAAAGAGCATCACAATCAATAAAAGTCTTCAGGACAAGGGAATAGCAGAGTCTTAGCTAGTGGTCCTCCCGGCGTCTGCGCAGCTTTCCTCAGCGGCCTCCAGCGATCCCCAGCGCTCGGTCCTGCGCCCTCGACACCAGACCTGGATGACTGCACACCTTCCAGCTGTACACGATCTACTATTACAACTACTGTTCATCACCTGGGATCTGGGTACTTGGCTCCACGTCTCCCGGATCAGATGTGGCTCTCGGCCCCTGCTCATTTCGCCGCGCCTGCTCCGCACGACACGGGCTCGTCGCCGCCTGCTGCTCTTCTGTCTTCAGCTCTGACGATCTGCTCTTCTTACTTCCCAATTTATGGCTTTCAAGCCGCGGCAGCTGCTCGGGAAAACCTATGGGAGCCCTCAGTGGGCGTGTCATGGGAGGCAGTCCCAACCTCAAAGACATGTGGCGCAAAGTGAATCAGGGAAGCAGCATGCAACACAACAACCCCAAATGAAAGCAAGATTAAAATAACACAGCAAAATTAAGTGATTCCAAAAATATCACTAAATAAACACATGAACATGTGCAAATAAATCAAAAGGGCCACGTTGCCACGGTAACCAGAAATCACCTGCCCTTATAAACTGCCTAATAAACTGAAACTGTCTAGATTGGTATGAAACCATTGAAGCACGTTATTCAAATTCCTTACCACAAGGATCAGAAATGCTTTGATGCAAATTTTATTGCTTCCGTGACTTTTTTCTTTAAACTGTGAAAACTGAAATACTGTGAATTATAAAGAAAACACCGTAAAAAAAAAAAGAAGCAAAAAATCTATGAGAATAATAAACATAGAAAATCAAAACGAAGCGATTTCTGTTTGGTTACCTTAGTTAAAGCAATGGCATCGTTTGGACTGCTGTGTTCGCGCTGTGCCAGTGTCATTGTGTGGAGCAACGTGAGTCTAACTATGTCGTCCAGGTCACAGCTGTTCAATACCAGACAAGAATTCCCGTCTGTTTTCCTTCATCCATTTCTCTTTCCCAACAGATGAGTTCTTCTCTTTATGGCGGTGGAAAGTTTGTGACCAACGTCAGAGAAAATCTCTTGTAGGCCTTAGAGTCGGGCTGCAGTGTGAATGTCTAGTGTGGATTTGGGCATGTAGTGTTTGATGTAGAGGAGGTCCTGCTCCAGCGTATCAACATGGAGAGAAGATACTGTGTAAGTACAAAAAACATGAACCACATTCTGTTTCTGCCACATGCTGGGGGTGTTTGAGCCTGGCCATTGCCTTCCTGTGCAACTGCGCTCGAACAATTTCTCTCTGACAGCAAAGTCTGGGCTTTCACCCTTCGCTTGAATTCCCTCCGGCAGAACTTCAATCTGGTCAGTCACCGAACAGAAGAAGAAGCTGTGAACGATGACTTCTCGTTCTTCTCGCTGGAGTCTGCCTGTAGTTTTAGGATTGGCGGCGGAGGAAGTGAAAGAGGCTGTTCAGTCCGAACTGGCCTCGCTTATAAAATTATTGAACATTAAAAGGGCAAGCAATTTCCGGTAAGCTTCATAGCGTTGAACTCTCTAGCCGAGAGCCCAGACCCTCTGGACGAAGCAAAGCGTAGAACAAAAAGCTCATTTTTCCCAGACTAGAAGTGTTTGGGTTGTTTTGGTTTTTCTTTTTTTGAAAGTATATATTTATTATCCACCACCAGCAGGTGTATAATAAACAACAAGGATTACAAAGTGACAAGAAGCAAAAAAGGGGCATTGATCTACGAAATAATTATCCAGGGTAACACTTTATTTGAAGGGGGGTGAATAACACTGACACGACACTTTCATAAACATGACATAACACCTGTCATGAACATGAATGAGCCTTCATGAATATTTATGACTGTTGTCATGAATAGTTATGACTGTTGTCATAACTATTCATGAAGGCTTATTCATGTTCATGACAGGTGTTATGTCATAAACATGACATAACACCTGTCATGAACATGAATGAGCCTTCATGAATATTTATGACTGTTGTCATAAAGCGTCATTCGGTAAATTATGACACTTTTAATACAAAGTTGACATTATTCAAAATGTCTTTGTTATGACAACTTGACATTAACCAATAAATCATTACTGTTTAAACTTTACCTTTAATAACATAAAGTTACCTCATTTTTAAAGTGCAATCATTAATATATTTATAACAAATTTATATCAGTAATGATTTCTTAGTTCAAAACAAAAACAAAACGCACAACATGGTCCATCGGTGTCACAACAAACATGAAATTGATTAACATGTGAATTAGGATGTGCTTTTTTCTTCTAATGTTGGCATTTGTTTTCTAATTTCAGTTATTTTTCTGTTCACTAATTCATTTATCTAGTGTCAAATATTTTGGGAAAAAGTGGAGAAGGAAGGGGGACAAAAGAAATCAAGCAAAAAGAGAATAAATAAATAAAGTATATGCCAGAACAAAGACTGAATAAAGATGAAATGCTGTGGGGGTTTTTTCTGTTTGCATTTTTACTTAATCTGTGATCAGCCTTCGTTTTTATTTGATCTGTAGATCAGTATTATCCTGTTTACTCCTTGTGTTTAGTTATTCTTTATTCCTTTAGAGTTAGTTTCTTTCTCTCTTCTTCTCTCTCTCTGTTCATTCTTCCGTTGCTCTGTGTTCCCGTCTGTCTGTTCCTGTCACCGCACTCGTTTACTTCACGGTACCTCTTGGATTTATCTGCTCACTGCCGTAGCTTCAGACAGGAATCCATACGCTTTCGCGAATCATCGGGTTTCTCGTAATTTATGCGCACGATAGTCTTGAGCTTGAACAGTTGAAACCGATTTCCTTCCATAGCAATAAGAGTTAAGGTTTGTTTGTTGTTTTCAGCCATTGCTCATTTTTCTCACAACGCGTCATGCTTTTGGTTTACCTGAAACATTTTGTTGTTTTGTTAATTGTTGCGTACCTGCGTCAGACCAAACAGTTTCTGAGTGTAGAGAGCTTACTAAAAGTCAGAAGGCCTACCAGAAACCTGTCTGGTAATATTTGTTTCCCTTGTAAATGTTCAGAATAACGTTCAGTGAGAGAGATACTTCACTGCTGGTCTTCCTGTTTGAGTAAAAAAAAAAGGCATTGCATCACAACTTGTCTGTGTATGGTCTTCCTTGACTTGTCAGAATAATTTTGCTCTATATTTAGGGAATCTATTAGATGACTAATGATGAACTCAAAATCTGTGTACGTTGTGTCCGGGAAGTATTCATAGTGCTTCACTTTTTCCACATTTTATTACGGCCTCATTCCGAATAATGCAAAATGATTTTCTTTCCCCAAAGTTTTACACAGAAATACCCCCTAATGACCACATGGAAAATTTGGTTTGCAAACTCATTATAAATAGAAATCACATAAGCATTCACAACCTTTGATTAGTGTCTTCTTGATTCACTTCGTTTTGAATTTGACGCAACAAGCTTAGCTCACGTATTTTTAGGCATTTTGGCCTATTTTATTCTCCATTAAGGCTGTTTAAACATTTCATAGTGAAACAGCTCAACTTTAATTACCAAGTATTAAGCAAAGTTTGTGTATACTTCTCTAAATGTTATTCCTTTTTTCTGCTTTTAATACATTTGCAAAACACTCAATTTTTTTTTTGTTTTTTTTTTTGTCATAATGGAGTATTTTTGTGTAGACTTTTAAGGAAAGAGATTCACTTTATTGTAATCGATAGACTTTATTTCATTTTCAGACAGTTGTGGAGGGATTTATGTTGCCTTGCAGTAAAAAGGTGGTGGCTTCAGAAAGCCTGGGTCTGATCCTGCTGTGTATGCACAGTGAATGCATGGTTCCCTCTGGGTACTCCGGCTTCCTCTCACAATCCAAAAATACAACCGTTAGGTTAATTTGTGTCTGTAAATTGTGAGCGTGAGCATGTCGGCCATGGGCGTACCCCGCCTCTCACACAGTGACCACTAGAGAACGGCTCCAGCCCACTGTGACTCTGCACAGATATGGGGGTTTAATTAATAAAAAATACCATCATCAATCACATTATAGCTGATCTAAGGATAAAAGTATAAATGTATGTCACTTTTGAATAACCCAGTGTAGGTATTGTCCTGTTGATGTTCTTTTAAACACCCTGTGCCTCAACAAAAGAACATTAGGAAACCTTTAAAACACAACTTCAAAGTTTCACAGTTCACCACTTCCTGGTTTCTGCTTAAGTAAAAACTGCACAGCCAGTTTCGATCACTTTCCAACAAAAAGTGAACATTATTTCTTAAGAAGACGACCCGAATGTGCATAAAAGCATGAAATAAATGCATCTTCGCCATAGCAGCGTAAACTGAAAAATGTGGAAGGTCCAACCTGCAATGTTGATACTTTGACTCCTTCATCAAAGATTCCTGTTTTTGCTAATTATTATTATTATTATTATTATTATTATTATTATTATTATTATTATTGTTATTGTTATTGTTATTATTATTATTTTCTTTTTTTTTAAACCAAATTACTGGTCACACAATTATCAGCCCCCCTGGCATCAATACTTTATAAAACCCTCCCACAGCCGAGCACTCAGATCTACAAAGTTTCACAAGTTTCTATCGAGATTCTCCACAGTCCCAGGAGCGCCATCCTGCTCTCTTCACAAGTCTGCAGACTGAGAGTATCGTAGAAGAAGGGATTTTGTATTTTGTGTTGATTTGACAATAATGAAAAAGTTTGGAATATTTTCCCTGGTGAAATGAAGGTTTAACTCCAATTATCACCGTCTTCTTCAGAAGCATGTTTTTCTCTCACTTAGTGGGCAGTGTTTTAACAATTTTTGTCATTGACCAAACTAGGTGGGTGTTATTTTTTTGACAAGTCTGCAGTATTAGTCACTATGTTCTAACATGCCTAGTTAATCACATGTATTACGGAAAGATAAGCAGATTTCACTCTAAAACACGAAACCAAACAGGTTTCTTAACGTCATGCAATCATGCATGTCGAGTTATTTTACCCACAAGGATGATCTTTGGGTTTTATTGGAATGCAGAGTGACTCATAACGTAATCACACGTTAAACTAAAAAATTTGCTCATGTCAAATGAAAATGATCAAATCTAAGAGAAATTTAGTTTGCTGCTTTTGCAGCAGCGTGGCACGCAAATTCAAGGTGGCAGCATTAATCATGAACCTAAATTTAAATAATAAAAATGGAATCTGACTTACAGTAACAAAAATAAAACACTGCATGAGGAAACTTTAAAAGACTGAGACTTTTAATTTCAGTATAACTACATCACATGTTCACCCTCCTGATCAACACCTTCGTCTGGTTTCTACATCTGTGTAATCTTTATATTTGGTATATAAGGATCAATTGTTGTCCAGTACATTTGTTGAATGTACCAGATGAAAACTGCTATTTTTGAAACTATTTTTGTTTTCATGTTTTTTTTTTGTTTTGTTTTGTTTTATGGCTTCTTGTCCTGTTACAATTTAATAAGAACAAGAACAACCACAGCATATGCAGATTTTAAACCACAGGAAAAATGCTGCCATCACATTGGTTTCCTTTAGATGGCATCGCTGTCTGGAAGTTTTTTTTGTTTTTTTTTTTCTGATTATTACATTTACTTTGCGCCTTTCAATAATTAAAAAAATAAAATAAAATCCTTGGCAACATAAGTAAAAAAGGAGGTAATGCTGCTGACAGTGTTGTGTTCAAGACCACCTAACCGGAGACCAAGTCAAGACCAAGACCGAGGGAAGTCGAGACATAATAAAAAATGGAGGTAATGCTGCTGATAATCAGATAATCAATCCTCCCTGTGTTCAGTCGTATGTGTGTGTTGTTGATTTTAACGTGTTAAATTCAAAGAGAGTAATTTTATTGGAGAATAATTTCCAACATAATTAAAAATAAATAAATAGCCAGACTGAGCAGGTAATGTGTGAATGGAAGAAACCAAAGCTGTCAAATAAAGTTTGGGTCAACAGTGACCCAACTCAAGTCTTATTTTCTATTTCTTCTTCTGCCATCATTCAATATCACAAGTTTTCTTATTTTAACTTTTTTTTGAATTATCATCGTGCATCCTCACTGGATTTCTTTCATTCTTATTTCAATAGAGACTAATTAAGCTGCAGTTTTTGGACAGAGCCAACCTTCGTGATCGTTTTTGTTTTTTTTTACAAAAGAAATTTCATCAAATTCCAATTGATACTTTTATTGATCTCATATAATATGTGTATTCCATCATTTGGTAGAATAAAAAAGTTGCTGGAATAGCAGGTTAAGAGGAAATCCTCATTATTATTTCTTTTCAGACACTAGATGGCTGATACCACCACAGACTCAAAAGGGAGCATGCTAAAATCTATGTTCTTCTTTTTAAAAAAGGCTAAATATAACAAATTCCAGCCAAAGTTACTATTAACTTTGCCTCTTTGTCAGTTTAATGTCATGTTTCTAAATCAGACAAGTGTTTCAAAAATATTTATGTGTTTAATTTACTGGTAAATCATTTGAAAACTCACTCAGATTGTTTACTTTCACTCTTGAAATGCAGCTTCTTTGCTGCCCTCAGCAAAGAAAAAACTCACTAAAGGAAATGGATCACATGCTAGATTTAAAAGACGGTACAAGTGGGCCAGATTGTTTTAGGTTTCATTTCTCTCTCATTTTAAAAGTGAAAAAACAAACAAACAAACAAACAAAAAAAAACAACAACATTGCAGTCAGAAAATCTCAGTTAGGAGGGGGTTGCATTTGTTTTTGGTTGTAAATTTTATGGCTTTCTCTGAACAGTTTTGTGTTTTAGCAATACAAACTTCCTGAATGCCTAATGTTCAGCAACACTTAAAGTCTCTGGCTTGGTTTTGTGCATGAGGCAGCGCTGCTAAGATAGCAGTCAGTGAAGACACTTTGGGAGCCAACATACTTTCACAAAATCCACACGTCATTCATGGCGCCAATGAGTTCAAAGCGTCAGACTCTAGCGCCCCCTGCTGGACTGATGTGAGTCTATCTTACTTGGGAATTTGTTGAGTAAAAGCCATGAAAAACTCTATAAAACCAGCTCTACTGGTAAAAAGCTGTATAACACTCAAAATTATTATTTCAATTCAAGTTTTTCTTTTTTCATTCAAGCCCAATGAGGAGCTTGAAATGATACAAACGTAAGTGGTGAACTGAACTGAAAAACAATGTACATTTCAGAATTGTACGATGAGGTATTTTACAGGAAATGCAAAATTAAATACAATTTAATTTAAATTTAAAACTCACTTTAAATTTAAAGTTGAAAGCTGGTGCTACTAATTCCAGGAGGTCCAAACCTTCTGAATTACTTTATAACCTCATAAAATCAGTGTTGGAGCAAACTGCTCCTCCCAGATGAGCCTCTGCTGAACAGCGCTGCAGAAAGTAGCTTGTCACTACAAACACAGAGGGAATAAGGCACTAATCAATGGAAGAAAGACCAATGAAACACTTAGAGATGTACACTGTGGAAAACAAAGTTAAGGAGTCGGTGAAGACTCAGAAACTGGGGCATACTCTGACAGGAAGAGGTCTGGCAGACCAAAAGCCACAACTGATTCAGAGGGCAAGTTCTTAGAGTAAGCAGGTTGTTGATGGGCGGCTCACAGAGATAGACTAATAGTTACAGTAGTAATCTCAGTTTCAGCTGTGAAGAAAAGACTTTGCAGCAACAAAAACAAAACATTAAAAATCATATCAGACTGAAAAAAAAGAAGCGTATCTGCGCCATGAAACGCCACCATCAGGAGTAGTGGTGAAAAAGGACTGATGAATCATAATTTGACATTTTCAGTTCATCACTCAGGATCTTGTACGCTGCGAAGCAGCTGAAAGGATCGTTCCACAGCGTGGGGCGTCTGCTGTCAAACACGGAGGAGGAAGTGTGATGCTCTGGGCTGTTCTGCTGGATTCATTCTGCAGTCACTGCTTTTAGAAGACAGTGACCCAAAAACTTGCCCTGTTGGGGTGTTTTAAAAACATTTAACATTTAACAGGTCGTGGATATTTTACTCATGTTACATATTTATATTACTTCTCCGTTATCGGTCATTCTCCAAAGAACATACAGCTCTGGAAAAAATTAAGAGACCACTTACGATGATCACATTCTCTGATTTTACTTTTTATAGGTTTATGTTTGAGTTGAATGAACATTGTTCTTTTATTCTATGAACTACTGAACTCTGAAATACTACGCAAAAAAATATTATTTATTAGCAGAAAATGAGAAATGGTGAACATAAAGAAAAAGAAGCAGTCCTGTCAGATCTCAAATAATGCAAAAAAAAAAAAAAACAAGTTCAGATTAATTTAGAAACAACAAAACTAATGTTTTAACTTGGTAAGTGTTCAGAAATCAACATTTGGTGGAATAACCAGGAGGTTTTCAATGGGGTTCAGTGCAGTGGACTCTTAGTTTTACATACTTCTCTCTATACATAAAATGTTAACCGCTTCAAAATTATAAAGTGAGTGTTTTATAAATCAATCAAATCTTGTCACTCTGGTTTTAATACTTATTTATGCAACCTATGAACATAATACAGTTCAAATTAAATCAGGTTTATTGTTAATTGTGCCATATGTAGAAGAACATAAGATAATTGAAATTACTCCCTGTCCCATGATAGGTGCTACAACATAAAAAACACTATTACAACAACAATAAATAAAAACAAAAACAAGTTAAAATGTGTTTGGTTGGCATTTATCCACTGTCTAGCAGGGGTCACCAAACTTTTTTGAGACTGGGAGCTTCTTCACGGGTACAGAGTAACACAAAGGGCTGCTTGTTTGATACAGACATACATTTTCTTGGCTCAGCCTTTATAACAATAATAGATGATTACATGCTGCCTGATCATATATAATGTTAGGGAATACTTACAATAGTTATCAGTAATGATTTACTATGACAGATATGGTCAATTATTACTATTATGTGATCAGAAGTTCTTAGTTCAGAGTTTTAAGTTTGATTCCCTTTTGGAGATTTTCTGTGATTCTAAATTGACCCCAAGTGACTGAGGATTATTTCAGTAGCACCTGCAGCTGCAGGCTGAGTACCTTGAGATTTTCCTTTTCAGGATGATGGTAATAGAGAAATAATATACATTTAAAAAACTTCAGCAAAGCATTTCCATAACAATCTTATATTTATGGGCTTCTCTCCACATCTTTACCAAGGTATTTAACCTCTCCAACTCATGGCCTGTTTTTGAGAAATATGGCTGAAAATAACATGCCCAAAATGAATTGAATGTATCTCAAGAACTACAGAGTTTATTTTAATTGTTTTTGTATCAAAATAAAGGCAAGACCCTAGAGAATATGTTACAGCTCTAAAAACCATCCTGCCTGTTAATGAGGAAAGTGAATTAATGATTGTGGAGGGTTTTGCATACTAATGTGGATATCTCTTTTTTCGTGTTGTTGTTGCATTCTTCTTAAAGCCACCAGGTGGCAGTAAATTACAACAAATACTGCAAGAAAATTAAAGCGTAGTCATATATTTTATTTATTTATTTTTACAACGGCGATAAAAGCTTTGTTTTGATAAAAACTCATTTTACAACTTCACAGAAAAACATACTGGTAATTTTAATTTCTATAAAAATATACATCCTTCCAAAAGTCAGCTTCAGACATTCCACCGAAAACATGTGAGAGAATATAAATATATACAGGGATATATACAGGTTTAAATTAATTCAAGTACAAACACACAGAAATGCAAAACGGCTCAGGGGTAAACGAACGAGTCGCTCTTGTGCGGGTCAGCTTTGTGTTTATGTTTTAGATCCCAGTCCCTCCAGCCAGTCCAGCACGGTGCCCAGTTCCCCTACAGCCTTCTGCGCCGCCTGCTGGATCTGCAGCTGCAGGAGAAGAGAGCAAAGAGGCATAGATATGAGCAGAAATGGAAAATCACTAAAGCAATATAAGAGTGGCTTAAGCGAACTGATTGGCTGTTTATAATTGCCTTGCTAATTGATGAAAAATGCCTATGCTGCTTGATTGGTTGATTTCTTTATGGTAGAGGGAGACATTGAGTTTGTTTGTAACAAGAAAAAAATTGATCAATAATTCCTGACATGCAAAGCCTTTTCAAAGCTATTTCTTTGCCCACTGAAACTGAAACCTCCTGCATCTAGCTGTCGTTATGCGAGCTGAGAAAAGATCTTTGCATTTTGTACAGAAAGCACACATGGCGTAGCGTACCTTGTCAAAGTTGGCGAGCACCGAGTCAATGGTTCTCTGGGTTTCTTCTCCGCAGTGGCAGTGCTGCGAAGAGCAAAAAGAGTTCAAAAGTCACTAACAAGACCCTGAGCTGCGTCTGGTGACATCACAGCTGAAGCAGGACGGCTGACTTACACATTTGTGCATTTCCCTTCTGATGCTGACAAAAGCGTTTGCCAAGGCGCTGGAGCAGCGCTGCTGACTTGGCTGAGAGGACTCGTAGTTGCCGAAGACTCGTTCGACGTAGAATCGCAGCAGGAGGCGCACAAAGCAGCACGTCTGGCCCTCCTGGTGGAGGCAGGCAGGTTGTCAGGAGT
Organism: Poecilia formosa; assembly: GCF_000485575.1. NCBI lineage: Eukaryota > Metazoa > Chordata > Actinopteri > Cyprinodontiformes > Poeciliidae > Poecilia > Poecilia formosa. The sequence goes on along the minus strand of NW_006800063.1, from coordinate 503,119 downwards.
GAAAGCATTCGTCACAACGTCGGGAAATTAAGAAACAGGACGGAAATGTTCTCATGTGAAGATGCCTGAAGAGCTCACCTGAACGTTCTTCATCAGAGATGCATCCAGAAGTTTCACTCCAATCTCACCGTCCGCTGATATCTGACATGTAAGGTGAGAAAATCGGGATTAAAATCTCTCTCGGGCGGCTTCTTCCCATCTAATAATGAACACTTGAACATGAAGCGAATGACTTCCTGTGTCTGCATCAAATGTTACTCTGGATGAGCAGCTGCACTGGCGTGTGTGTGTGTGTGTGTGTTTTGATTAAACTCACCGCATCTGATTTTATCTCAGAGAAGTACTGGTGTAGTTCATGGAGGTGAACGTTGGCAGAGCAGCCGTCCATGTGCAGCGTCCGGCTCTCCGCGGGCCCGTTCAGAAAACCCAGGAGGAGGAGGAGGAGCACAGCGCAGACCGAAGAACTGAGCAGCATCTTCATCACTGTGGTTACCTGCAGGTGAAGCTGAATGGAGACATTTTTGATTCGTTACATGTTAAGTCCTGAGCAATGGAAGTTTAAAAGTTGTCTTAAAATGATGAGTTAAGTTAATATTAAGATATACAATTAACCCTAACACTAAATTAGGCGTGATACAATTCTTTAACCAACTTTCTGTATAAAACATCAGGAGTTTGGAGGTAACATGAGTGCATTTAACTTTAGGGCGCTGTCAGCTTTTACAGTGTATCAAGAGGAGAGTATTGTGGGTAAGGATGAAGTTATCGCCCATCTTGGCGACACAACATCATGGCGAAACGCTGCAGCGATCCATCAGTAATGACTAAATCCCAGGATGTACACAGTTACTGCACTACATAGTTATAAAACATATGGAACATCCCTACAAGATGAAAGCAAACAGAGCGAGTGCAAAGTTCAGGATCAGCAGGACCCAGAGCAGCAACAGCATCGCCTGTGCTCAGACTCACCTGTGTGTTACCTGAGAGGATGAGTCCTGGAGAGGATGTGTGTCTCTGAGCCTCCATCCTCTCTGCTCTTATAGTAGACCGAGGGGGTTTTTCGAATCACGTTTCGGCTCACAAAACGGAGACTGCGGGCGAACACGCCTTTGTTTACTGGACAAGGAAGTGATGCAATTAAAGGAACTCCTCAGTCATGCTATTGAAAATGATAGTATAACTGAGTTTCCTCCCTTTCTGTGACGTAAACCCCGTGTCACTGTGGAGAAAAGAAAACTCTCACTGACTTTCTGCGAATGTGTTCATGAGTCATTCATCAGATTAGAGAGTCATCGTTTTGTTTTGTACATCTGCCTTGTAATCTGCCAGATTATTTGTGGGGTTTTTATTCTTCTCAGTTTCAGGACGAATTAAGTGTCTGCACCTAAAATTGTCCAGTTGATTGTTTCTTGGAGAGTACCGATCATTCCTTTTGCTGCCCAACATCAATAATCTGTCTGTCAGCACTTTTTTTTTTTTGACCCCTCGAGGTTGAAGTCTTTTACCTCAGCACAGGTTAAGCAAGTCGTTTTCAGAAACGCTCGCTAAACCTGCTTATCTATTTGCAGTGACAGAATCCAGTCACAGTTTAAAAAAGAAAATGTCTTCGGGGAAGTCAGATGAAAACAGGAATTGCTTGCGTTCTTGGAATAACTTTGAGTCACTGTCTGTTACTACGGGAGTATCTGCACAAAATTCCTGAGGGTCTTTCGAAGTGGAGGAAACGCGTGTCAGCATTTGTAACTGGAAGTACAGACAATTTAAAGGGAAAAGTTCACAGCCTAGGGTTAGTGACTGGTGATATACAGTAAGTAGCCAGCAGGGGTCATCACGAAGCTGCATGAGCGTGTTGTGTCTCCTGAGAGGAAGAGAAGCGAATGTGTTCACCAGAAAGAAGATCTGGTCTAAAGATTTCTGATCTGTCTACAATAAGAGCAGAAAGAAAGAAAATTCTATGTAGTTTAATTTTTTTAAGAAGTAATACAAATCTGAAAAGTGTGGCATGCTTATGTATTCAGCACCTGTTAATCTAGTAGCTATAAATGAAATCAACCACTTTGCATCAAGACGTCTAAGGAAAACCTTTTCACAGATGATCAGAAGTCAGTTTGACTGAGCCTGAATCGTGTTGCTAAGAACATTTTTCAGTTTCCAGTGAAGATGCTGGAGACATTTTCCAAAAGGACTTGGAGCTCTGGTTGAAGGAGAAGACAGCTCTTTACAGTACCGCCTCTAGGGGATGAATACAAATGCGTCTCAGATTTTAGAACCTTATTTGTGAATATCTTTGAAAAATATTATAGACATCCCAATTCCTCCACAGCTTTGTGTTGATCTATTATATGACAACTGCAATGAAATACACTGAGGCGATGCTGTAAGGATGCACTGATCAATGCCTGCCACCTGGAAAAGATGTGCTAAAATAAATGCTTATTTTAGGTAGAAAACAGAGAGAGAGAGTGTCATGCTGTGGGCCTGTTTTTTTGTTTTGTTTTGTTTTTTCCAAAAAGCTCTAGGAACTCTGTCAAAGTGCATTGAATCATGACCTCTTTAAAATACCTGGAGGTTTTAGAAAAAAAAAATCTAAAACATCTACAAGAAAAGTGAAAACGAGTCAATGATTAGAAAGAACTACAATCCACATTTTCCCTCTCTGCGTGCCTCTGTACTGATGCTCCGCTGTTTTCTGTTTGTTTAATGACTATTAGCATCTATTCAAGACTAAAGTCAAGATGAGTCATGGTTCTGGTACCTGGATGTAAGGGATGGAGCTTCTTCCTGGCTATGCTCACATCCTTCCTGCCACAAACTTCTTCCTGCACCCTGACTTGAAGACAGAAGCTTCCTGGAAACGTTTCTGTTTTTAGAAAGAATTACATTTTTTCCCCTTGCCAATTTGGCAGAGCTCATCCCTGCATAATGACTGTACATACATTTTCATAATGTGTTGAGAACATTTTGGGAACTCTAAGGATACAAATATTTCAACATTTCCTAAAACCCAAATCATGAACATGTTTTATCTCAGGATACTGAACCCAGCAAACTCAAAGGTGGAGAAAATGTATCGGGGCTATGAAACAAAAATTATGATTAAAAATCAGCTGCATACGAACAAAGACATTTTATTTTTCAGTATTTGTACAAAGCGCCTTTATACAGAGGAATAACATAAAAGTCTATTAATAGGAAAAACAAAAACATTTTTACACAAAGCACCTTGGAAACTGAAGGCATTATTCAGGTCTATGCACTGCAATTGTTGGCCCTTAAAGCCGCCCTCTGTAGCAGAGCGGAGGAGCGTCTCCATAACTTTAAATATCAAATTAATTTAATTTAGGCATTCAGCTGAAAAGGTGAAACTCATATGCAGATTCATTACAAATAGAAAGACATGTTCTACATTTATTTCCAATCATTTTCATTATTGTGCAAATGTAAATATTACATAAGATCCATTAAAAAAAAAATAAAAAAAAAAACATGGGGAAGGCTGGTGATTTGACAGCTGTTCCTGACACACTTCACCAGAGGGGCAACTCACAAAAGGTCATCGCTTAATGACCTTCTGCGAACTCTGCAGTTCACAGAGTTTGCTATCTAAACATATTGCTGGAAAGTTAAAGTAAATTAAGAGCATGGTGGAAAAAAACCTGTTCAAAAGTGGAGGATGGGGATTTGTGGACAGACTGCAGCTTCATCTTTGTGTACTGCTGAATCACGTCACACCTCACTGATGTAGTCATTCATGCAAAAGGACCTCCAACCAATGATAGATGGGGTTATGACTTAAAGTACATAGACATACTTTATGCATTAATTACTTTCATGCATTGAATATTGGTTTTTGTTTGCCCTATTTAATGTTCATATCCACCCAAAATCCATCCAGAAATAATTTCTTTAGACGTATAGCTGGGTAATAAATTCATATGAGTTCCACTTTTTAGATTGAATTACTGAAATAAATACAAATTTAACTAAATTTAATTTATTAAATGCAGCTGTATGTATTTTATTACACCTGGAGTTGGAGTTTTGCTCATTTAATTATTTTTTTTCTATTTTTTTTCTTTTTCTCTTTACTGAATAGATACTAAACCTCCCATGCAAACCATAAGCTAAATGTTCCTATAATCTCTTGTTGCCAGTTTGCAGTCCACTGCTTGGATTCTGGCAGAATGACACTTTCAGCCATTTAAAAAGCAAACTCAAAGCTTTGCAGCCGAGCAGAGTTCCTCTTTCAGTAATGCAACTCCGCAGCTCGTTCAAGCTCGAAACCTTGCGCTCCAGTGAGCGCGCTTTAGCTCGAATTGCCCCGTTGTGCACTGCTGTCGTTTAATCGGTTTTTCGTACGTGTTGCGGGTCTGTGTGTGAAGACGCCCTGCCTCCTAAATGACGACAGAGTGAAGGTGTCTGAAGCACATGATGACATCCATAGGGATGGGGGGGTGCAAATGATTCCCGTCCAGACGCAGGTATCTGAGGCGGCAGAACAAAATGCGTCAGCATGTGACCTGACTGCTAGCTCCCGTCCAGAGCTGCTGCAGCACCAGTTCATGTTGACGTGTCAGCCTACCTTAGTCGTGGCACCAGACGGTCGTCAGTCAGGTCGGCCAGCAGGCTGAACGGACAGATCTCAGTGCCGTTGATGCCTGTCAGTAAAACAAATAGTTACAGATGCAAAATAAAAACTCTTTTTTCTATACTTCACATATACTTACGTCACATATACTTCACATTTTTAAGCACCGGTGAGTTTACTGAATTGTGGATTGTTGTGTTGCTCAGGCAGCTTGTCAGCCGACTCAGTGCTATTTAAAAAATCTGATATTTTCTTAATTGAATCCAAAGTCGTGTGCTAGTCGAAAATTTAAGGTGCGTACCGGCCCCATTTAGTCCTGTTTAATCAAACTCTAGTTCGTTTGTGTAGAAGGTTCGCTTCGTTTGAGGTGTGAATGCACAACCAAACTCTGATGTGGGCCAGAAAAAAATCTGGTCCTATAGGTGTTGGTTCAGTTGAAGTGAACTCTGGCGCTGCTTGAATGCATATGTACATAAAAGCTGAGCAGAAATCGCTCCAAAGGCAGAAAGCAGATTATAGCACAAGACATTCTGGGTAAATGTAACCAAAACAAATGCGCAAAGTCTATTGTTTGCAGGAGAAATGTCTCGTGGTCGTTTGCCAAAGACAAAAGAGAAACTCTATAACCTCTAAAATCTGACACCATTCCAATTTTGTTTATATTTTGTGAAGAAGGAAGTTGTGTCTTCATCTGAGGGTTTTTACATTGTTTCCTTCAGTAGTTCTTGGTGCAGTGCCCCCACAGGCGAGGAGGTGGTTCTGCATCTCCTCGTCTGTTCTTGTCCAAACCCGTTTACCCACAGGAGAGTGAAATCGAACTGCACCAGTAATATTAGCACCAGTGAGTAGAAGACCGTCACTTACTCTCAATGCTGTTGTGGTTGAGGTGCAGGTGCTCCAGGTGATTGTTGAAGAGGGGAATCACTGTGAGCTGGTTGTGAGCCAGCTGCAGGTCCAGCAGGCTGGTCAAGTTGAACACGGCCTTGGGAACTCCTTTATCGCTCAGCTGGTTGTAGTTGAGCCTCACAAACGCCAGGTGGGTGAAGTCCTTGAAGTAATCTCTGGACAGCACAGGCATGCAGGACATAAACAAAGCTGGTACTCCTCAGCAAATCAGCCTATACTATATATGTTTTTGGCTCAAATTTGAGTCAAAAACAGCTTTCTACATCTAAATTTAACTTTTTGTTGCATTGAAGGAAACTGCAGAAGGATTTAAACTGCCAAACATATTTTGCATTTCAGAGTTTTTAACGGTTTGAGATAAAAAGTTTGCACTTTCAACTAAAGAGGAACATGCGGAGATACGAATAGCTTTGAATGTAGATTTCTGGTTCATATCTGCAATGTTCAATGCTCCAAACATAAATCTTTCTGACAGCGGCGCAAATCTTAGAAATCTTAATTTCTTTGGCAACATTTCAGCCCATGTGTGTGTCCAACACTGTCACAGTACACTGGAGTTATTCACACATGTCCGTTAACCAATGTTTGCATCCTGAGTATTTACTTTGGTATGTCATCTATGCGGTTCTTGTCCAGAAACAGCTGGATGAGGCTGTTCGGCACTCCAGCGGGCATCTTCTTCAAAACGTTGTGCGCCAGGTTGAGCTGCATGAGGTTCTTCAGGTCCTTGAGTGTGTTCTTTCCCAGGCCACTGTCGCTCAGCTGACCGAGAAGACACCGCACACTGAAAATCTACTTCCCATAATGCAGTTGGCTCTCCTGCCTGTGCAGGGTGCCAAATGTGGTTCACCTGGTTGTAGTGCAGGTCCAGCAGAGTCAGGTTCTCCAGCTTGGTGAAGGCACCAGCGGGGATCTTGGAAATGCGGTTCCTGTCCAGACGAAGCTGCTCCAGACTTGTCGGGAGGCCTGACGGTACTTCATTCAGCTGGTTTCTCTGGACATAGAAATACAGCAGACCCGGGATCTTCTCAAAGACCTGCAGACATGGGGAACACATTGGCATTTTAAACCAGTTTTTTTTCCAGATTTTTAGAGGCTTTAAAAGACAAAAAAACCATCGGATTAACCTGTTTGTCTATTTTCTGGATGCGGTTGTTTGCCAGATTGATCCAGCGGACCTCAGTAGCATTGTTAAAGGCCTCTGCAGTGAGCTCAGAGATGTAGTTGTTCTGTAGGTACAGGTAATGAGTTCTGAATGGGATGACCGGGACCACACGGATGTTCCGGTTCTCACAGTTGAGAGAATTTGGGTAGCTTGGGAGACATAAACACTCTCTGGGACAATCAGAGTAGATGGAGGGTGGGCCGAGGATGGGTGGAGGGAAATCTGTGGGCTCCTGGGGTTCGGCCACAGCTGGCTCCACACGCTTGGGGACAAAAGGCTTCCTGGTGGTGGCTGGACGCCTGGTAGGCTTCTTTGGTCGCGGTCTCTGGGCGAACACTGCTCCCATTAAGAGGAACAGGAGAAATGAAGAAATAAGTCCCACACCAGCCTTCATTGTCCTACAAGAGAACATGAAAGAGAAGCTCATTGTTTTTTAAGTAAAATGCACAATATTGCATCAAGCAAAGAGATAAAAAAAATCACTTCAGTTCAATTGCATTTAATTCTGCAACAGAGGTTTTAAAGTCATAAATTCCCTAAGAGAAAATGGATTAGTTATTATCCTATTAATTACTGGGACAAGGATAGGTTTAATTCATGTTAAATCATAAATTAACTTGAAAGAACATGATATTGTTACAAGCCTGATTGCTGCCAGAGTTGCAGAATCAAGAAGTCACTTAAATTTAATCTGTCTGACATCAGGATTAGGCTCAAAGGTCACAGATTAAAAACCTGTCACGCTTCAATCTAAAGAAAGTCAAAAACAGACAAGAAATAAAACGGCCGACTATCTGTCTTGAAAGGATTACAAAACCATTTCTGAGCTTTATAAGTTCATCAAACCGCAATGAGCGTCATCAGTGGAGAAAACATGGACCTGTGGAGAACCAGAATGACTCCAACAGGATATTAGCGACTCATCCAGAAGTCACAAAACAACCCAGAACAACATCTATAGTGCTTCAGTCCTGCCGTGCCTCATTTGATCTGACGTCATGACGAGAACAGTCCAAAAGGCCTCACAAGGCAGAGTTCAAAGGTCAAAACTACCGCTGGTTTTCTGCCCACATCCAACTGTGACATGAAAGCAAAAAGGAGAAATCTTAAGAGACAAACTATTTTTATACCACTCTTATGTGACTGACAAAACTGAAAAGGTTTATTTGTCTATTACAGAATTTATTTGTGGAAAAATACCAGTCGCTCTTTACTGGAAGGATGAATTAGACTTTCATAACCAACACCGGCTCTGCACAGCCTGCAAGCAGCAGGAAGATTTATTCTCCTGAGCTGCATTTAAAACCACCTCTCAGGTGACTATTGCTGGTCTTTTCCAATGCGTAATTCATGAAAATGTAAATGTATTTTGCTGGCGTTGCCTTTGAAATCAGGCATAACACCTGGAGAAACTATTTGCTCCCTAGTACGAGTCGAGGTGAACACCAGAGATCTGAGTTAGATAACACACTTTCATGGCGTGTGCAAAAGCAGTGAAATCCTTCAGTGAATCTTGGATCTTGTTTGGGTGCATAGAGAAAAAAGCCAGACTGACTAACACAAAACAGACAAGCAGAATAATTTACACAATTATCCATGTCTTTGTTATGAGAAGAGGATATTCTGAAATAACTCGCTCGTTGACTCTGAATAAAAATTTTGTTCAAACGTCTAAAACCTTAGAATTGATCTCCTAATGATCATGATCTGTTATTTGGTTCTGTAAATCAGTGCCGCAAGACTCAACTTTCTTACCGGCTCATTTGGTGATTAACTTTTTGTGCTTTGGAAAACAAATGACTAAATCTTCCCTTCACAGCTTTTATTTAAGGCGACGATTGCAGTAAATGATGTCACTGTTGATTTGTTGTTGCAGTTTTTGTCCCCAATTTATTTTGAGTTCATTGTTTTCAGCATCTCAGGCTTGGAAAATACTGTGACGTTGCTCTTTTCTCTTTTATTGCACGTGGGACAGAAGCACATTTATTTCAGGCTCCCCAAAAACTGGTCTCATTAGAGGAGTTTAAGGTCAAATATTTTCATTTTGTTCTTGCAGAGAAAGAAGATGGTTGCCATACTTGACTGTCAGAATTTCTTTTTATCAGCTTTGAAGTTCATCATAGCTCCTTGGCAAGAGGATATTGCTCCCGTTGCTTGGATTCCTCGCGTGCCGCCAGGTTCTGAGTCTTAACTAAAATCATACTGTTTCTCCCTCCACTCCATGTGACTGCTGTTTTTCCACATCCACACACTTCTTCCTCACACATCAGCTTTGAGCTTCAGCCATTGTCAAGTCTCAAAGACTTTTCTTTGAGACTCAGATGACAAAACAGAGTGTGAGTGAATTTTCCAAAACATATCCTAATTATTTAGGAACAGTAGTAGTGTGTTATAAAATTGACTTTAAGGAATTAAGCTAGGGTCATTATGAGAGCTGAAATGCCTTTGCTTTATAGGGAAGGATGGAACTGGGTGTTTTGTTTTTTTTTGTTTTGTTTTTTTTTTTTTGTCAAATTTGAGTAAATTGTTAAAGAAGATAAGATAATGATACATAAAATGCTACAAAAAAATTGAATAAAATCTGCAAATCAACATTGTCCAGAGGGAAGGCTGTGGTGGGCAAATTTAAAGACATTAATGTAGGTACCACTATAGAATAGAATAGAATAGAATAGAATAGAATAGAATAGAATAGAATAGAATAGAATAGAATAGAATAGAATAATCCTTTATAAATCCCACAGTGGAGAAATTAACTTGTTACAGCAGTACAGTCACAAAATATATCCCATTGAATATAAAATAACAAAAAAATAACTTTATATTAATAATTACTTACAGACAGAATACATTTAAAATTAAATAGAAACCTGAAAATCTGGGAGATTTTAAATAGCGAATACATAAATACAGAATATATTCATTTATATGTACATTTCACAACTTTATAGCTCACGTGTAGGTAGCCTACATAATTTAAATCTGCTAAGCTATTTGCTCCTTAATGACCAGATGAAAAAAAAAAAAAAGTCCTTGTGATAAATTAGTCTGCTTGCATGAGGGAATCTTTGCTGCAGATTCTTCTTCGACACACCCAGTTTTCCTTTTCAGCAGCATAACAGAGTGGGAGGATTTTTAAAGGGTAATGTAACCCCTGACCTTTAGAAATATAGTTTACAGATGTGGAAACGAGCTCGGCTGTGTGCAGGAGGAACACAATCAACAAAATCTGATTCAATGAAGGGACTCGGCTTGCACAGAATGGGTGTGCAGAAGTATTTTTAACGAGCAACATCCTGGACAGGCAAAGACGCCCTGCTGGAAATAATCACCACAAAACTTTAAGGACAAGTCTCCAACTCTGAGGCACCAATGATTCCTGATCGCATTGGCGTTGGAAAACTGCCCAGTTTTTTTAGACTTTATGTCACTGAAGTGATGAAGTGGAGGATCCAAAAGGAGGCAGGCTGATTAAGTAGAGCAATGCATTTATTTTAACCAAGGAAGAAACTACTTGTCCAGTGAGGTTTTAACCTTTACAAAACCGTTGTTCAGTAATCAATGTATAATTATTTAAATCAGTACAGTTTGATCAGTCTACAGATAATCACAAAATTAATGTTTTTCAAGTAACTTGATTTGACAATTCAGTTTCGTGAAAAAAAATTGAATGTTGCATAAACTCACTGAAAGCAATTCTGAAAACAATTTTTGATACAGAAATGCTACGCCTATAAAATCATGAGGAAGACTGCTAAACACCTTCCATGACGAGGATACGGCAAAAAAAAGTTACTGCGACAGAACAGAACAGAGTGTCGTATCTGAACATTTCATCTGAAAGTTAACTGGAAGCAAAAACTGTGGCAGTCCTTGCTGCTGCGGCAAGAGGAATAATTACAGGCTTTAGTGTAGTCTATCCAAGATCTTGAAATGATCCACAAAGTGTGAACTGGAGTTATTACTTCACTTGTACACACAGACTTATCCAGGAAATGGGTGACAAGTGTTGAATTCATTGTTTTCCTTCTGAGGAAGAGGAAACAGCAGAATCGTCTCACCTGGGCAAAAGAGGAATAGATGGTACTGCTACAGTGTTACTTCAGTGAATTTCAAATTTCACTTGGAAATCAAGATCCCAGAGTCTGGAAGAAGAGTGACTCCAAGCTGCTGGAGGTCCAGATTAAAGTTTCCACAGTCAGAGATGATTTAGAAAGTCGTGTCATCTGCTGTGTTGGTCCACTTTATCAAGTCCAAAGTCAGAATGAATTGTCAGAGCACTTCGAGCCTCTGCTGATGCCTCGTGGAGTTCCTGATTTTATTTTCCATCAGGACTCACTGCCAAAAGTAGTCATTTCTGAGTTTATGACCATGGTATGACTGTGATTGCTCAGAAGCCGGTCCGATCCAGAAACGAGAACACAAAAAGAGTCTATGGAGTCAAGAGGAAGATGAGAGACAGCAGGAGCAGAGCTCCAGATGAGCTGAAAAATATTTGTGTTTGTATTTTCACAAATATAATGAAACTCAAACTGTGTTGTAATGAATCTCCCTTCATCAACGTCTTGAAGATTTAGAGAAAGAGTGACCTACTTGTCACTTTACTTATTTTGTTTGGTTGAACTCTATGTGGTTTATCTGGGTATTGCCTGCCTGAATATTTTACTGTTATCTGCTGATTTGGGTTAAAAATTTTGAGAAAAATATGAAGTATTTCAGATTTTGAACTACAGATGATAAAATGCAGCCGACATTTCTTAAAGACCATAGAAACATCATGTTAACTTCTGGCTGTGTAGGAAACCTGCAGCGCCCTGCAGCGACGCATTTCTTGCAACATTTAGTGTGCATAACACAGAAGTCGCTCACACTAGGTGTGAAAACCAGAAATACAATCAAAAACCTGCAAAGAAGAATGACACTGGAGACCAAGACAAACAGAAAGAAGCTAAACTCAAGGAATAAAACATAATAGCAAAACTAAAAAAAACAAATAAAAAGGAAGCTAATGGAAAACAAAACAAGGTCCCACAAAAACAAAATGACTGACACATCACATAAACATCCCACGGCAGGAATGAGGTTCTGATCCAGAGGCTCTGCCTGAAAAAACACGTCTGAAGTTTCCTGTGTTCCCTGGCGTTGCCCTTCCTTTCTCCCTCTCAGAGCTTCACAGCCCTTTAGTTTGAAACCAGAACCAGCTTTCTGTCCCCTCTTTCTGCTATTCTGTGTGGAGAAATCTGGCAAACACTTAAAAACTGTGAGTGTTAGAGAGGCTTGATTCATTGCTATGTTATGTGTCGCCTTGATAAGTAAGTCTGACTGAAAAACACGCGATTTGGACTTGGAGGACTATGTTCTTGGAGTCCATTAAGCATGACTCACATGGCAAACCATCTAAGCAAATAGTAACTGCAGACTAAAATGTCACTGTATGAGTCGTTCTAAACTCTTTTTTCTGCAAAGTCATGTTTTATTCTTTTTAAGTAAAATCCAGATTTTTGGAGGGAAAATATAATTTAAAGCCCTTGTTTATATAAAACGGATAAATAATTTCTTTGAGCCCGTTTTGACAACAATAAAGTCTAGCTTTGTCTGTTTTATAAACAGGAAGTGAGTGCCATGTATTGTCATCTGGAACCACAGTTTTTAAAGAGCTATTGTTATATTAAAAAAAATGACAACCCTAATCCTAACCCTACCCTAACCCCATAAAAAAAAATCTTTTACATCTTGAAAATGTTTAACAATTATCTTGAAAAGTACAAAATTCTTAAAAAATAAAGCAGAAAGGAAACAACTAGATCACCGAGGAGACAGAAGCATGGCGAGTTTAATATTTTTCACATAAAAGAAACACGTTCTTTTACAGAGAGTTTTACATTCGATGTAAATACAAAATATCTGCTGATGTCCAGAGTTCATGTAAAGTCTCTAGCCTCCAAAGCCCCATCTGAATGTTGAGGCATGATAATTAACCCCAGCTGTAAGTGTTTTTTTTTTTCCTGTGCCTGAGTCAAATGAAGGGGAGAGTGTTCGACATCTGCAGTCTGATTTTACATTAGTGCATTAACATCCTTTCTATCCACCACATGGGACCTCTGAAGTGACATGTTGTTCTCCATCTAACTGGATACAGACCTGTCACAGACAATGTCCTCGTAAATAACACATCTAAAACAATTTTACAGTAATGCTGCTAATCTGTATGAATAAACCACAGGCTGATCAGATTTAAAAATATGAGACTTGCATTATCACTTCATGAAATGATGGCACAGAGGAGGCTACCCTAGTGAAACAATTGTTGGGACAATCAAAGCAATAATGTTAGTCAGAACTGGAGCAGAAATTATTGCACTTTATCAATCTTCTTGCCGTTTGTTCACGAGCTGTCAGTTACCTCTGGTGACTCAAGGCGTCACACATCACAGAGCTTTTAAAAACTTTGGTAAGGTGCCCGTTTGTTGAGTGTCCACGCTTTCTCCTCTTCGCTGGATGAATGTATAAACATCACCTTGCTGTCACTATATTTATAGGTCCAAGTTTGGGGTTTAAATGTAACATCACTACTCCTCCCAACCTTCACCTGTTCTCTTAAGCTACTTGATTGCTTTCATCCACTCTTGTAACATGCTTCTTGATTTCACACTTGAAACTGAACATTTCCATCTTTATTTAGTCCTGAAAACAATTGAAAATCTTATACTACACATATGGCCTTTAAAGTCATATCAAGAATACAATGCAAAGTCTGGGAAAAAGATTTAAGAATTATTAAAATTTTGGTCTGACCTGTGAACGCCAAACATCTCAAAATGTATTTGCATTCAGCAACTAACTTAGTATTGAGGCCATTTAAAAAAAAATCTCACATAAAATACTCCATCTGTGCAAAATTAGCTTGCTTCCGATGCATAAGCCTATCAAACCAAAGATTTAAACATTTGAGTGAGTGCACTCCTGTGTTTTAAGGAATGCTGAGTTAGAAAAAAAAATAGCAATTTCAATTCATTTGTTGCACCGGTCACAGTATTTAATAAAAGCTTTTGTCGCAGCAGTCCTTAGTAATAAGCTTTTTCCCTGCCTCTCTTTTGTTTTGGTCAAGTAGGAATAGTCATTCGCTGGTCCAGAGTCAAGATCAGTACTTTGCCAAAACTCTGGAGCTTTGGACAAGAGACAGAAATTTCTCAGCAGAAATTAATTATCTGACTTTGGCAATTTGTGCGACCAAATGGCTCAGTTATGATGCTGTTGTAATTGTCCGACTGTGGAGTCTAGCCAGTCTCACATAAATAATATCAAACCTTTTAAGGAAAAAAGATGAACTATTTGACCATAAAATCAGCTACAAAAATATTAAAAGCAAAAAAACTTTCCATAGCTGATAGCCTGTTGTTCTGTCCACACGTTCAGTATATTTGAACTTTTTGCCCTGACTGGCGCCTCTAATGCCAGCATCTTTATTCCAAGAATCAGTGAAGATTGATTTATGTTTACTTTTGAGCATTCTTTCCACATTTCAGATACTGTTTAATGTAGTTTATCCACCTAGAGCATGAAGGATCAGAACAAAATGTGCTTGATTACAAACAAAAAAAAAAAAAAGAAATATAAACTTGCATTCCAAGGAGATTTCCAGACTATTCCTTTCCACTTTTATAACAGCTTTTGGTTCACACCCACCTAGGAGCTGCATCCACCTGAAATCAGTCCAGAGGATTTCAAGTCGACGAGTAAAATGCTCCCTTTTCACTGAAGCCTTGAAGAGCCACATCTGCATCACGCAAAGTCACGAGATCTGCATTTCGCAAAGCTGAAAATCTTCAATTTGCATTTACTTTAATGCAGAAGCAGTCATGCTCACTGACTGATGGATTAAAAAGCCGAGGTGTGGCGGACCCAAAGTGTCCCTGCAGCACCCCGGAGGACAGAGCACCACTTTGTATGTTGGAGTGTTTCTATAGAAACCCGCTCAGCTGTTCCTGTGCTAGGATTCGGTCCACAAACATTTCCCTCTGCCCCTCTGCCTCCTTCTGCTGCACACAAAACACTCCTGACTGCTGCCAACTTTTACTGATTATGATTCCTCGTGAAAAATCCCCCCGACTGGACAACAAACAAACTTTCTTACCTGTCTCTGGGACCTGCCCTCTTTTGTCAAGTCACAAGTTAGTGTCTTTATTCCTCTCTGCCTCTCACACTCCTTTGCTACCCCTCCCTCCTTCTCTCTCACTCTCTCTTCCTCTGTTCGCTTCCCTCCCCTCTTTCACTCCTTCTTGCTGGACAGGCCTGCCTTTTGGGTTTGTTCTCTGGCTCAGTCCCCTTTGAGGGTCACAGTGGTCCCCCCCCTCCTCTGCTCTGCTCAGCTCGGCTTCGGTCCAAGAAGATTTAATCTTAATCCCTTCTGGAAAGCTGCAGTCTCTTTCATGTGACTAAAATGAGTCATGATTTGTTGTAATTGTGTTCCTCCCCAAACGATGGATGGATGAGTCCCGCAAAACAGAAAACAACAGAATGTGCCATGAATGTTTGCAAATGTGTGCAAATGCAAAAATCTCCATGAAATGTTGTAAACAGTGGAGTTCTGTTTAGGAAAGTCCAGCTGAAAGTACATCTCCCACCCACAGCACGTTGTTAGGATGACAACACACAGATGTGCTTTTGCATCTTTCCATCTTTCCACTGATCCAATCGTCCCACCGACGTTCTGGCATCCGTTCAGTTTCCATTAAATTCCCAGAGCATTTTGGTCATTCTCAAGGAAGCTATTCAAGTGCGGGTGAGGTAGCAGATGTAGTGATGGAGCTCAGGAAGTGACTCGGAGTGAGACCGAAATTAAAACGCGTTTAACTTCATGTGATCCATGTGGCTCAGGGTGGGGGTGTGTTTGCATGACTGCCATCCTGCAGCATGAGACGCAGCTGTGAGCTAACGGAACGATCACAGTTGTGGATCGGATTCTTAAACATGTTCCTCCACTTCTTCCCTCTCTTTCGTTACTCCTCCCTCCAGGAGGCTTTTGCCAGTCTACTGGTCTAATACCAGGTCCGGATAAAACTAAACTTGAAAAAGGAAAGGATCACATAAGGCACACAGAAAAGGGTTTATGTAATCAATACGTCACTTTCTTGGTAAGTGTTTTAGTGTCCTCCTCTATCAGCTAACAGGTTGGAGGAACGCCTTCCATTCACTTCCCTGGTTACATGAAGTGAGCTCATGTCTGATAAAAGTTTGGATGCTTTCCTGTTTCAAGCATAAGCTCATCCGAGCTGCCTCTGCTGCAAATTTAGTAGCAAGTGCTCTACGGTAAAGTGTTTACTCTCTTACAGATGACTTCTGGTTTTGATCATTTTGTCACATAACACAAGAATAACCAGAGTAAATATAAAATGATGTATAAAATTTATGATTTAATTTATTTATTGGGGAAAAAGCTGTTTTTAACCAATATTTTTATATATGTATTTTTGGAAAGCTGAGTTCATAAGTTCATTTTCGCTGGCCATACCCACTTCCACAACTGCAGTTAAATAGAGCATCAACATGATGATAGGAACAAATTCAGCAACATTTATGAGTAATTTCTGAGGTGACTGGACTTCAGAAAACCACTCAGAGCTTCAATCCACAAAAGGAGAAAACATTTAACAGTGAACCCGTCAAAAATGCTCTAAGAGTGCATCAAGTGACACCAAGGAAGTCACTGAAGAACCCAGAACAACAAATATATATTTACTAAAACTGCCACCATGTTGTGACAGGAGACAGATAATCTGTGAAAAGTTCCTCCCCCAGCACCCCTATTGTCACCTGCAGAAATGCCCTGCTCCCAGTCAGAACAACCAATCAGAGCCAGGAGGAAGGTCTTAGCGTTGTCAACCAGGCTTGTGTATGTGCTGTTGACACCCTTGCACAGCACAGAACGCACAAGCTCAAGATTTCCAACTTGCTACAACTGTGCTAATGACAGTGGAACAACGTAAAGCTACACGAAAACTGCTTATCTGATGCCACCGACAGCTGATGACATCAGATGAACATTGTGACGTAGGATGCTAATGCTAGTTAGCATGCACCATTGTGGGGAACGTGTAATCCAGCAGAAAACAAGAGGTAGGGTGTAAGCAGTGCATACATGAAAACATTTGATATCGCTAAGACCCTCCTCCTGGCTCCGATTGGTTGTTTCTGATTGAGCTGTGTATTTCTGCAGATGTCAGTAGGACCACTGTGAGGAGCTGGAATTTTTTCTCAGCTTTTCTGTCTCATATTATTGTACTCTCAGAACATAGTGACACTTTTTTTTTATCAAATATGTAAATAACACATTTACAAACATTTCCAGCAGCAGCTTTAAGACCTCGTCGCCCTTTTAATGCTCTGCTTTGAGAACAATAAAAATGCTGCTTCCTGAGGAGCAAGGTGCATTGTGTCGTAATCCATCACCACATCTAAAACAGTTTAACTCACATGTGAGGATCCAGTTTTTTAATTTAGAAGCTCACATGAAATCGCACCTGTGTATTGTAGCTAATTAGTGTGTAGCTTTCAGGGTGTGGGAGGAAATGATGGGCCAGTGGCGTAACTCTTGTCAGGGCTGGATTCAACCTGTTAATTCAAAATGGGAGATCCATATTTATAGACTGAAAGCTGCTTACACTCTAGGAAATAGTAAGGCGGATGTACCTCACAGTGCTATTACGAACCACAACAGCTGTTTTCCAACCAGATGGAGAGAGGAAGACGGACTGCAACCCGAGCCCAAAATGTGTTTAATCATCTGGAACTTCTCCAAGAACGGTCTGTTCAGTCATATTCCGAGTGATTTGCGTCATTAAGTTGTTTTGCTTAGATGAGATACCGAGACTGCCAGAAATGTTCCCACAGAATAAGACTAATATCCTTACAGTTTGCAGACAGCTTTGCTGGAACAACAAAGAGAAGACGGCGTCCTGAGAGAACAACGCAGACAAAAGAGGCACAGCGGGGCAAACGGGTTAAAATTTAATTCCACAATATTACAAATTTGCAAATCTCACTCATAATTTTAAGATGATTGTAGTGGTTTTAGTTGCTATCTGATATAGACAAGTGGAATAATCCTCAGTGGTCATAGAAATGTAAAACAAAAAGACTTAGTCAGTCCAGAGAGTTCAACAACAATGTTCTAAGAAATAAATACAAACATTAAATATTTCCCATGGATGACTTTCTAGCAGACTGCAAGTTTAGCAAATTTCTTTCACAACTGAACATTTGCAGCAGGAACCTTTAAAAATACAATTCAAGTGTTTTCTTTGAAGGAGGCCACGACTTGGACTCCTGTCTGAGTCAGCATCCAGTTGGACAAAATTGTATTATTTCTTTCAAACCACATTCTTCAAGCCTCAGAGAAACATACATAGAAAACAGGCCCTGGTGAAAGTAAACAAACGTGTGTAAAAAAAAAAAAAAGTAACGTATAAGGGATGTGGATTGACCTGACATGTCATGGCGTGGTTGGGGAGCCAAAAAACACGGATGATGACGGGAAGCGCATCATGAAACTAGATTTTAACGATGGATCAAACTCAGGAAACGCAATAAAATCTGAGAACAACAAAGGATCTGAGAACAGAAAGAAGTATCCAAACAACAGAGTTTGATTACTGAAGATGATCCTGGTGACTTAATGAACAGATGAGGAACACCTGTGGGAGAACATACAACTAAGACACTTAATTTGCTAAAAAAAAAATAAAAAAAATAAAAATAAAAAAAAATCCAAAAAACATGCTGGCTCACTGCTTAATCGAGAGACTAAATCATTTTTTTTTTAGATTTACTAAGAAAGATCATCAGTGTCTGAGGGAACCAATAACGGACACAGGAGAAAAAAAAAATCAAAATGGGTTTTTGTTCAGAAATGACAACAAAGCTCCAAAATAAGGAGCCACAAACGATGGATGGCACTTAATCAAGATTGAGTCCTCTGCTCTGCTTTATGCTACAATTAGAAACTCACTCACTGATGGTGATAAACTCCGTTGTAACCAAAGCTGCCATGGACAGACTGACAGAAGCAAGGCTGCTTTGTCTGGAAGGCCACCAGGTGAAATGTCCTGTCCAAGGAAACAATGGCAAAGTGATTGAGCCAAAACCAGCGGCTCACTGGGAGGAACCACCTAAATCACTAAGAGAGGTCCACAAAACACAACTCTACTTAAAAAGTAACTTTCAAAATATTAACTGAGCAAACAAAATATACACACCTGAACTCACAAAACTGATCAAACTCAAAGGCAACTGAGGAGAAGTTACATAATTTATAAATGGTCGGACCATGTAAGCAAAATGTATAGATAAAACTAACTAACGTTGCATTCAGGCTACCTGGGAAGTTGGAACTATCAGCTGAATTTAACAGCAGTCTAGTTAAGAATTTCAACACGGCGACGTTCTCTACAACATCATTTTAAACTTTAATTAATTTGTTCAGCTTAGAGATGCGTTCGCTACTTTTAACAGTGATTTTGGATCCACGTTTACATGTTTGTCTTGTGAAATACACATTTCCTTAAACTGTTCATGTACGGAGCGGCCATGTTGAAACACAAAGTCTGCCTTACGAGTCGTAACTGAGGGAAGTCGAAATTGCTTCCAGCTTCCCATTTAGAAATCCGACTACAGAAGGAGTTCTAGTTGATTTTTCCGACTGTGAAGTCGAAATGTCCCAGTTCTGAGTGCAACTTGAACGCAGCATCATACTAACTTAGACAAATAACCAAATGCATTTTAATAACCATACGCTGTTATTATCTCCACGTCTCATAATATTGTTGATAGGCTTAATTAAATCAATTAACAAATTAAATTACTAAGATACAAAACCAATAAAGCAGTGAAGTTGATCTGATTTTTGGCATCTCTCAGTGAGAGGTCTATTAAGGCACCAAGTGAGCTTAATTCATTCAGCTATAGTAAATAAAAGTCTGAAGTAGCAGCTGATGAGACTCACATCTTTTGCTCATCAAATCAATGTCAATCAAAAGTCAGCAAGTTCAAATTCTTTTCATTTGACATAAGCAAGGTTTTAAAACAGAGAAAAAAAATCAGGAGACGCTTCCAAACCAAAACTTTATCCAGGATTTATGAAGTCAAACATTGAGCTGCCCAGACAGGCTTCAGCTCATTGGCGGTTCACACGTAGGTCACGTCACTGACTCCACCAAACGTGTTGCTTTGCTTGGTCTGTTCATGAAAATGTGAAAAGATGTCAAGAAAGCTGTGAAATATTGGCATTTTTAAAAAAATCAAACTGTACTGTAGCCGGTCTCGTCTGAGCCGCTCCGAAGCTGAACACGGACCTGAACAGAATTTCATTAGAGCTCAGTCAACCCAGCTAAACTAAACATTTATGTTATACATCCACTATAACTATAATGATATTTTACAAACATAGCACTATTAATCATGCAATAAGCTTCATTAATTACTAAAGACCCAAAGTGTTTTGTTCAGGTTACATTAACTTCACATGATTCAAATACTGATAACGATTAGAATAAAAAGAGTACATTGTCACCTAAAATAATGGCCAAAGTCGTTTTTTTAGCAAAAGTGATTTTGGGGGGGAAAAAACAACAAACAAAAAAACCACTGCCTGTTTCTTTCCAAAAGATGTTTTGGAAAAAAAGAAAAGAAAAACAAAAACTTAGGCCATTATTTTAGGAAGGTGAAAGTATTTGAATATAATTTAATCAGTATAATTTACTTGAGTTCTTACAGAAATTGTTCTGAGGCTTCTATTGATTTATTATTGATTCATATTAGAACAGAATGTACCTTTATTTATTTCTTGCCCCTTTAAAGATTTATTTCAGATCGTTTCAAGGAAAAGCTGCATTTTTTTCCTCATGTTCTCATACTTCAAATCATCCCTCCTCCTGAAGTTTGTGGAGATGTAAAGCCAGCCATGCTACCACTGTGATACTAACTATGAAACAATAAAATGCTTCAGTCAGAAAAGTCTTTGCAGTCTAAAAAACATGACATCTAGTAAGGCAGATTTTTTTTTTTAATTACTGCTCAAATTCAACAAAAAAAATATCTAAGTATATCGGTAAACTTAAATTTAGGCGCGTTTGGGTACCTGCTGTTAATTTGGGGGTTCTAGCTGCTTATTTCATAATCCTTCAACCAGTTAAATTCTTTATAATTTACTCACTAACTGGACTTTGAGGTTTGTATTTGGCGAATAATCAAAACATTATAGTTAAACAAAAAAAAAGAAAACCAAAAACTATTTGTTCATAAGACAAAGGCACCAGATATGGTTGAATTATTTTTATGTTTTCTAAAACATAAGATCCCAGGAGAGGATTTTATTTTTTTAATTTCTACATTGAGTTTGAATAAATACATAACATTTCAGCTTTAGGTTTGAAGGTCTAAACTCCACGCAGATAATCAGTGTTGCTAAGCTAATTTTTATACTTTCATATATCTCAGACATTTTGTTTAGCTTATTGCTCATTCAATAAGCTAAATGATTGTTCTAGAGACAATGCAGCAGAAACTACATTTACTTTTCATTATTTTAAGCACTGTAACAATCACCCAGATTGTAAATACTTCCAGCAGGAACTATCAGCAGGTTGCTCATTCTTTTACTTCACGCCAGTAAGAATGACAACTACTGCCATCTGACTCAATCAGCTGTCAGCCTAATTAAGTTAAAGTTGGCGTCTCACCAGATAAATGTTTCCAGCTGACTCATTTCGAAGAAGGGATCCTTTGAAAGTTTGCCTTGATTGCATCCAGCCCCTTGTGAAAGTAGGGTTCACACTGCTTTGGCATGTCGAGGCTTTCAAAGCCTGGCCAAGCTGCTTGGCCTCAACAGAGACTCAGCGTCTACTTTTTGTTTGAAACAAATCTCATATCCTGCAGTTTGGATAATCTCCTGAGTTCACGGTGAATCTGGAGGAAAGGCTGTAAATATTTGTAGAGA
>NW_006800063.1:452128-481095 GCF_000485575.1 Poecilia formosa | reverse complement strand
TTTCTTCTTTGCCAAATAATTAAAACTCAGTCAGTCATTAGTTTTCAAGTCTTGTCACAGATTCACATTTAAATGTTGCTATGAATGTTGACCAGGTTATTCTGACACAGCTGCTCTTTAATCTGCAGCCAGATTCACACTGTGCCATCCGAGGCCGTTAAAACCAAAACCTTTTGTCGTAAAAATAAAAACTCTGGTCGTGAGCAGGATTGGGTGGTCTGCGGTTGTTCAGTGTGAAAGCAGCTAATTTAGTTCTTCTCAGACAAATAAGACCTGACAAATGGGTCTGATGGTGGAGATGGTGGTAGGTATTCATCACGCAATAGGCGGGTTGTTGGTTCAATTGTCGCCCCACCCGCCTCTGTCGTTGTGTCCCTGAGCAAGACGCTTCACCCATCTTGCCTGCTGGTGGGGGTCAGAGGGTATCGCATGGCAGCATTGTTTCCGTCAGGCTTCCCACCATCAGTGTGCGTGTGTGAATGGGTGAACTGGTCTGTAGCTTTGGGCTCCTCTGGACTTGATAAGGCCCTAATGCAAGCACAAAGCCATTTACTTAAAATCAATCGGTATCTGCTTCTAGAAGAATCTGTTTACTTACTGTTGTGATGTGAAGACTTTTGCATTGCTTCCTGTCTCTTTTCAGCATCTGACTCTAATATTAAGACTTGCTGCTCATTTATTGATTTATATATGATTTATTGCTTGATATATCTTTTGGATCTGTCTGATGAAAATCCGCTGCAGTGACAAGTCCTGCAGTCTGACATCTTCCATTGTACAAGATGCTAACATGACTACAGTCACTTCAGTGTCATGTTCACGTAGCGCGACACATTCAAAACAAAACAATTTCAACTATTGTGAGTGTTGATTCAACTCTATCACAAATAACACTTTCAAAAGTGTAACTTCTACACCATCCAGAGTGGACCCATATAGACACTTTCAAAGTGTTGAATTTAACTCTGTAGGAGTTGATGGAACACTTCCAAATTTGCTGTGTGGGAAGGTTGTGTCAAATGAGCTCTTATTTAACCTCTGCAGGCTTTGCGTCCAGAATGATCTTGTTTTCACATTTCTTGGCCACAGCTTTCAGGTTAATAACAGAATAACATGACAACTAATTTCTCTCTGTGTTTTGTGTTAAAGATTAACTTAAATGAGTTTTCAGTGCATTTGGGAGAACAGAGAGAGCAGTCAGCACAAGCAGCATGTTTAAAAGCTGAGTGTGTGTTCAGCCAGGATGCTGGAGGTCTTCATCTTCCTTATAAATAGGCCTGTAAAAATGAAGCTAACAACTTCCTCTGTCATCCAGCCAAAACCACAACGTCTTACAATATTGCAGCAGATTTACCCCCCAGTTCTCCTAACAACAAACAGATTCCTCACACAGCCAGGATGCCAACTCATCACCAATCTTTCATTCAGAACTGAAAAGAAAATACTTTTCATTTATCCAAATTGGTAGGAAAAGAAAGTTTTAGCCAAGAGCAATCGATAAGGTCAAATGCAGGTGATAAAACAGCTTAATGACCCAAAATCCCAAACTGAATCACACTGAAGAAGAAAGAGCTTTGGTAATACTTTACTCCTTTTTTCCAAGACTCGCCTATATCAGCAAGGGTGTGTCTGAACAGGCAGTCATGACATGACACACACCAGAGACAGAAAACTAAAGTTATTTATTGCCAACAGAAACAAGTTTCACTGTCTCCGTTCAGCTAAAGGACAGGAAAATTACTAACAACAGCCGTCCTGTTGCACCTCGTGACAAGTTCACTGAAGGAATATCCCATCATATTTAATAGGCAGCAAAGTCCACTGTGAGAGGACAGACATACAAACAGATTAACATGAAACTTCATGTGTTTTTACTTCTTTTTGTTTTCAACACAAACTGCTCTGATTTTGCACATCTCTGCTTCAGTGAGGCGAAGAAATCCTCCCTGTTTGTGGCATTTCCAAGTATATTTTACCTACAATCATATTCAGGAAATTGGAATATTATTGAAAGGTTCGTCCACTTCGTGAACTGAGTGCACCAAACTAAATGCAACATATATGTTAATTACACTCAGACTCATTGTTTTTATTTATTTATGATCATTTTCTGCTTAAGTCTCATGAAAACAAGATTAGCATTAGAATCAGATCAATAATGAAAAGAAATATATATATATAAAGTATTCAAGACTTGCTTAAATGTATTTTTTTCAAAAGGTACTATTAATCTGATAAATAAACCTCATCAGAAAGCATTTTTAATTTATTGAATTACTGCAAATACTTGTAAACTAGATGCAGCAAAAGACTCATTTAGTACTATGCTGATTATTTTTAAGATTATAATAATCCTATTTAAGCATAATCGGATTCAGGTTACAAAATATTGAAATTACGTTTGACAGCGATCCTTCCAAACACAAGAACATCATTTAAAGTCTTGTTTTTGTTTTGTTTGTTTATGCATCTTTGCTGTTTCTCCAGTGAAACAGTGACTGCTCTGAAACCTGCTTACCTTCATCCAGAGGAGAAATGCATCCCCTGTCTGGACGCGGCACAGACCCAACATCACTGAGGTGAACTGGAACTTTTACAGAGAGCCACAACTCATGACCCGACGTCACAAATGCTCTCTTGTCTGAATTAAAGCCAATCCCAGTTACATAATGTTTACTTTTAGTAATATATTGGTGGGATACATCTAACAGGCAGCCACACAGTCCTTACTTCTTATACAGACATGTATAAGAAAAGATTACCTGTTCAAATCTCTTTGCAGACTCATTTATTTATTTATTTTTTACTTTAAAACAATCTTTTTTCTGCTTTGTATGTAAGAGCTGTCCACCCCCAAGTATGTCTGCCACAATCACCCCTGACTCACGCACATGCAGCAGTTCCTCTCTCTGCACGAGGCATTTAGCTGATGAGGTCACTCCTTCCTGAGCCTGAGGACAAACACACGGTTTGTTGTGGAGAAGCATCACAGGTGACCCACCTCACCCTGGACGGTCACTTTTCTCCACCTTTCCTCCAGGCAGACCGAGAGCCGCATGACTCAAAGAGAGAGTTTCTTCCCTCCGGACGTCTCAGTTCAGATACACTTTGAACTTTACATTTTTAGATTCAGATTCAAAATGCATGTTTCCGGGTAAGGATGACCCATTTATGCAACTGACTGACTAATTTTGTTTAAATAAATACATTGATTATTAAAGGTATTCAATGGATTGCGTCTGTGGCCACGACTTAACATCTCGTTGTGGGCATGACTTGTTTAATTAGAGTCCACAACTTAACAAGTTACGTATTTTGTGGGAACGACTTAATTATAACGAGTAATAATGGCCATGAGTAATTAAGTCATGGGCGCAAATTATGCAAGTTATCCACAAATTGTTTTTGTTTTTTTCTTTTCACCAGAAGGGCTTCACAGTCTTCTGGTGAAAAGAAGACTGCGAAGCAGTCAAACAATTGTTTGACTAACATTGTTTGTTAGTCAAACAATGTGAAATTATTTGACTAATTTCACATTGTTGCTATACTGAGTTGTTTATATTTTCTGGCATTTTTTAAAAATTCAAAATAGTAATGTTATTTATTTTTTTATTGTTAAATAAATCTCCTATTCTGTGCAGAGCCCACTGCCTTCTCGGTTATGACCTTTCACCTACTTTGCTTTTTTTTCTCTCTTTTCTTCTCTTTTACTCAAAATGTCCCTGCTGGACTTTTAGATCTGATCAAAATAACTTGTTGTGGCCACAGAGGGTTTCATCTCCAAAATATCAAGAATACCAAAACTCTCTAATTTGGTAGCGTAGGGTCGTGCAACCAACTTATTATTGCTCTTCCTGTTTTTACGAAAGCTGCTGACAGATCTTAAAGAATCAGATATTTACCTTATTTTGCAAATTTAGAAATTCAAAAAGCTTAAAAAAAATCCATTACTATGTCATATTTTTGAGTATTAATAATGATGTTGAAGCTTTAATATGAACCTGAATGTGTTACTTTTTCAAAATAATAGTTTCAGTAAAAGTAAGAACCACTAATTATTTAACGTTTTTAGGATTTTGCTTCCTCAGCAGTCAGTCACATGCAGCTTCTCCTGCATAGTAAGATGTCTCTTATCTTCTACGCATCATTGAAGATTAATCCTAATCCCCATCGTATAGCAAACGTATCATCATTTTTAGACCCCATGTTTTGCCACTATATGTTGGAGAAAACTATTCTTTAGTTCCTTTACACAACATATGACCTTATATTGAACCAAACTAACTTCCTGCTGGTACATAACTTTTGGAGTGCCTCCACATCTAAAAAACATCCTTTTATAGTTTGCCTACAGTATTACAGAAATGTACTTTTACTGTTATTGTTTATCAAAAAGATACAAAACTCTGCCTTGTACAAATGCTGATGCTCCAATGTAGACACCACCATTCACTCTTCAAACGTTGGGTATAAAAATCCAAAATGACCAGCACTCCACTATGTAAGACAGTGAACGTTACTGCACATATAGGCCAATTATTCTGAATATGAATGGGTTTTAGAAACAGAGCAATATAGAGGAGCAAAAATGCACAACTGATACCTGTTGTATAATGATTAATTTATGATAAAATTGTGACTATTTGAGGAATCCTGACATGGCTCTGTGCATAAATGTGCATGACTTGCCATCCTTTTTGTGGAAACAAAGAAGCTGTAAAAATGAGGTGATCTCAAGATCAAAGACCCTGAAAACACGATGGGTTTCTGTAAGGGCAAAAGTCTGACTTTTTTTGTGCTTTTAGTGCTTTTTGAAAACTCACTTGTCAGGAAGTATTTTATTAAGTATCACAAAAACTAATTATAATAAAAAAGAGTGAGCTGGCAGCTTCCTTTTTTTTTCAGCGTGAGAAAAAACTTGGATATTTCTGGGGACAGGCCAACAAAAACCAGGGACAGCCCCTGTTTTCTGGGACAAGTTGGGCAGAATTAGAACCTTTCAACATTTTTCATGAAATTTATCTAATGACTTTTCAATTAGTTCAAATGCACAAAGAGGATTTTGCTTTTATGAAACATTTTTGAGTCTGTAGAGGATGCAAAACATAGTTAGTTCTCCTGCTTTGTGCTTCTGTATGTGGTTGTGACGACACCGCAGGGAGCTTCACTGCTGAATGTTTGGACTGTAGTTTCCAGGGTAGAGTTTAGTTCAGAAGAGAGGAATGGCCAGAACGTTAATGATTCCACCAGATAGCTTCATTTTGCACAAGGAAAAAAACGTCTATATTTCCAGTATGTTTACAGAAAATAGCTCACATAGTCTAAGAATAGAACCCAAATATGTTATTTTCTATCCTTGTTTATTTAAAACATCCAGAAGGAATATGCTGGATGGACGTGGCAGGATGAGGTCATCTGTACACCAGACACTTTGGGATGTTGAGGCTCGTCCTGAGCAGAGCTTTTGGTTCAGATTCCTTCTTCTTCTGCAGTGTGAGCTGAAATCACAGAGCCACCAGGGAAGGCAGCTGGGCAGTGAGGGCTGGAGCATGCAGTGCTTCATCATAATTACCTAACTTTAGCTTTTTTTTCTGCAGTCTCTGCCATGTGTGTGTAAAAATGTCGCCTGTTGGTTAAGGGGCCAACAGCAAACTTGACTTGTGCAGATTATTATGGTTAGCACTGCCAAAACATCTGCATAGTTTTAATGTTTATACAAGTATTCAAGTTTCCTTCCACAGTCCAAGAACACTCATGTCAGGTCACACTGCAAATGCAAACGTGACATTTAACGGAAAACAATACATTGATTCAAATCTGTTTTCATCAAATTGCTATCAACACTCCTTAGTAGTGAGTTACTTAGAATGGTTGTGTTCAAGCTCTCGTCGAACTTTATAACATGCAGCGCTGGAAATTCAGTCAACTAACAGAGATGTATTGGAGCAGGGAAACATCTGAAATATACAGGAGACAAGAGTTTAAGGACCACTGTCTGGAAGCAAAACCACATTCCTGATTAAGTCATAATATGGAAGTTAATTAAACTACCCTGTTGGACGAATCCGTTATTTGATTGGTTGAGATGTCACTGCAACATTCTGCTCTCCAGCTGAACTTGTTTTTGCTTTGGCAGGGAGGAAGGGGGTGTGTGTGGGGATGGAGGGAGTCCTGGCTGGTTTGCATTGGGCAGGGCAGATGCAGCGCTGCACCTGCGTAAAAAAAAAAAAAAAAGAACCAAGGAGAGCTTGTGTTTTAAAAACACAGCACAAACTAAAACAAACTGCAGGAAGATAATAACTGCTGTTTGGTCAATCGCGGGGTTTTTTCTGTGAACTTTTCTCCGTCCTTCATGACTTCATGACACCTAGCAGACTGTTTGCTGGCCATTAATGGAACAAACTGGTTAATGGCTAATGCTCGTCCTTCCTGGGCGGCTGTCTGCGTGTCTCCTGTCTCTGGTAATAGCGGCTCCAGACACAGGGCAACGCTGACCAGTAAGACATGGTGTCACCTGGAAAATATGGTAGTAAACCTGATATTAGAACATGGCACACCCAGAAACACACATGCAGCAGTTATATTTTGGTACAGAGTTGTTATTCACGTCTCTTAAGGCTTCTAAAAATATCAGAATTAAAAGCTGAAAACATTTTGTATATATGTATAGTTTTCTGCTCTACCAACATTATTTCTATTTGCCAAATGCCAGAATGACAAGAGAAAGAAACAGTTTGTTGCTATGTTTAAAGTCGGATGTTTACGCAGCTTTAAACAATCTGGGAAAGCCCAGACGATAAGGTCAGGACTTTGTGACCTTCTGATAGGTTGACTCACAATGTCTAAGTTAAACGGAGGCAAACCTGTTAATGAATTTTAATCCAAAACCTCAAAAACACTCCTTCCTGTTGTGACATTATGGGAAAATTGGAAGGATTTAACTAATAGGAATTGAACCTTTGAAACTCCATAAGTCTGAGTCATCCTTGGGAACAATCTCCAGATTCTTGGAGGCTCCTGGTTCATCTGTTCAATTATTTTCACAGGCATACAAAGCATAGCACCATATAAAAACTAGATGGGTTTTATGTGTTAGAGATAAACAGGTTTTGGTCCAAAATGTGCATCGGTTGCAGTGCAAAAGCAAAATACCTTGCTCTCTATCATGGTAAAAAAAATTGTCTTCATTGACAAAAAGGCCAATCACAGTGAGGAAGAAGCCATTACCTGAAAAAATATATATTTATATGCATAAAAACGCCAGATTTCCTGCAGGTATTTCCTGAAGTTAAATTTGTTTGGCCACAATTATCAGAATTACTTTCCAGCAGGAAATGGGGATGCTCCGTCCCAGCTGTGATGTTCGGTGGTGGCAGCATTATGTTGTGTGGTTGGATTTCATTGGAAAGAAAAAAAATAGAAGCAACATCTTAAAACAACAGTCATAAAGTTAAAGGGACTTTAAATAGACATTTACTCTAAGCACATAACCAAATTAGTTACAAAGTGGAATAAGCACAAAAAGGGCAAATCAAAACGTTCTACTGTAGATCTCACAGAACATTTCTATTATTATTTTGGCATTTAGCAAATATAGATATTTTTGATCATTCTGATTCATCTAAAAAAGAAAAGCTTGGTCTTTTTCATTGTCAGACAGTGAAAAAGGTTACGTGTATTTTTATGTAGTGGAACTAAATATTTGTTAGATGTTTATAAATGGCTTAGTTTGTCATTTGGACAAATCTGTTATGACTTTTCCTGTAATTATGTGCCATGAGAAAAGCAGCACAGGGACTTTTATAATATTTATTATTCTTATTTGGACTGAACCCAAATGACTACAAATGATTTCATGCTGCCAGACTCAACTCCTTTTATGAGCCATTTGTGCTCATAAAAGCTTTTGTGAGCACAAATGTCACCGGAAGCTGCTCACTTCAGGTGACATATTAAACTTTGAAATAAATATGTGTTATAATCCAATAACATTGTCAAATCCTCTTTTGCCTTTTTGACCTGTTTTGCAAGGGGGAAAAAAATGGTGCCGCTCGTAATATTCAATCTCTATTTGGCCATTTTTTTCCTCCTTAACCTGAGTTTGTCTGACTTCACATGTCCTCCTCCTCTGCTGGACACGTCTCTGGATCGGCGCCACGTCCCCTCAGTTTGGGTCGTTTCTGGCTTCTTCCCAGTAATTCTCAATTACTGGGCTTGGCAACTCCTGTCTGCTTCGCCTTCATAATGAAAAGCACGCTGTCTTTAGTTTTACTGCCGCTGGCTCACACCCAAAATACTGTATTTGAACTTTTCTTTGACATTGTTTCACCTCTTCCCAACTTCTGTTGCAACATAAAACCTGTTCAAAATTATACATCTTCTATTATTGAAGCAGAATCCTTCAAAGAAATATTAAAATGCTTATGTTCTGCAGGAATACTTTGGATGGACATTTACATATCTGTGGAATTGAAGCTGGTCCCATTTATGTAATGTCTGAGCAGCGGTAATGTGACAGCAGCAGCTCTGACTTCAATCTATGAGGAAAACAGCCTTTAAAGGGAAGGAAACTAAGTGATTTGTTACATGGAGCAAACTGTGCCTGACCCGTACAGACAGTGTTCTACCAAAGGAATAAAAAGAAAGATTAAAACATTACGAGACACAGTTTCATAAAAGTTATCTGTCCAGCGACTTCATCTGCAGGGGATAAATAATGGCTCTCAGTTTGAGTTTGTTATGTAAAACTGGCCATTATTAGCATGGAGCAATTCAAGCTGAAGTGGCGCTTGGAAACCAAGCGTCTCTTCTGCTGTGAGAAAAATGTAACCTTCTTTAAAAGAGCAGGAGATCTTAGGCTGAGAGAGAGAAACCACTTAAACCGTGTGAATGTGTCGGATAAGATGGAGCTGACGAGAATAAGCAACCCAACAATGACATGTTTTCCAGTTAGCTACTGCATGCATGAAGCTTTTACCCGTGGTGTCCAAATTAAATCTTTAAATAAAAATAATTCCCACAAAAAGGACAACAAGAAACATGACTTCTTTATTAGTACTTTTACTTTCTCAACTTTAAACTAAAGACACATGCATTAATTAAATGAACAAAGTACTCTAAGATAACTACTAGGATCAAGGTAGACCTACAAATAAACTTAGTTATTTGCCTTTTTAAGACAAAGGCGAATTTTCAGATTTTGGAGGTGGTCAAATGTTTGCCATTTTCTTGAATTTAAAAAATAATTATTTTCTATGTTTTCCCTGAAAACAGCAAGTTCAAAAAAATGGTTTTGCTCTGTGGCACCTCGCTTTTTCCATTTGCAGAACATTTTTCATTTGTTTGAATATTGTTTAAATGCTTCATACCAGTGAAAAAAACTTTGAGAGGCTGCAGGTGGCAGAGCAAAATTAACTTCAGCTTAATTCAGCGTTTTTGTAGAGTGCCAATTCACAACAAATGTCGTCTCAAGGTATGTAATCGTACATAGATTCCAGTTATCTAGTTATCAGTTAATTATTCAGAGTAGATTGAACATTTTCTATCTAAGGAAACCCATCAAACTGCATCAAGACTTTGGCTCCAACATTTAAGCTTGAACCTCGTGCAACTAAACTGCAACTTCAGTGATTCTGAATCTAATCAAAACTGAGTCACTCATTCATCATGTTGCTGATGCCAGTTGATGAACTTGATTATTGTACCTCTTGTGACTCAAATACAAACTACAATCAGCTTTTCCCCCGCCTTTACTTTACTTTTTAAAACTCATAACTTCTGAAATGCCATCATTAACAAACATTAAGCTTTTTTTTGCCATCTGTCAACGGTAAACTTGTTAAATACAGTTTTACACTGAACATACAGCCTTGTTGCCTCTTTGACATTCTTGCTCGATTAATCATCCAAACTTTGGACAGGTTAAAATCCTCCCTCTCCATTAACATGAATTCATTATTCCATTTAAGACTTTGGTTCCTTTTCTGCAGATCATTTTTGTCATATTCATCCTTAGGCTTAATATTAAGTCAAATATTCATCTCGAGACAATTCATTCATCTCTCTGCTGGGCTCGATGTGTGACTGCCGTGTTGTTGAAACATGGCAGTCACATGAGTCAGTAAATTCAGAAGAGAAAGCTTGCCAATGCTATTATCCAGTAACACAACACAGATGTCCGACCCTGCAGTAGCGGATCTCGTGTAGAAATGGGATTGGAATAATAACGTTGTAATCAGCAGTTTTCCTAAAACATTAATGTTGAGATACATTTTGTCTTTGTCCTTCTTTTAAACTTTTATTTTTCCTGAAACGACTCGGTTTGTTTCTGCACAGTGAAGACAATGTGAATCACAAGTCGCCTTGTCTGATTTCAAGCTTTAATGTGAAGAACAGACACGATTAGCTGGACATCAACAAGCTGAGGTTTAGTCGTGTTTTTCTCTGGAGCACCTGTTCGGGTCGGAGGGGGTACACGATGTACTAACTAATTCTCCGAGTCAGATGAAAATTCTCTGAAGCACTCGGAGGCAGTGAACCCAGTCAGGGGGGAGCTGGTGCTGTGCCATTTTGTTTCCATCCAGCCGTAGGATCTTCATCCTGGAGTAGGACAGAGGCCCCACGTCTCTGCAGAAGCTGCTCACGTTGAACTCTGTCGAAAACAGATGGCATTATTCAGATGGTTACTTTACGTTTTGAAACTTGTTATCCTCCCCCCCCAGGGTGACAGTCGGTGATCTGTCAGAACATTGTTTATATTTGACAGAGAGCATCAGTTTCACACTGTAGCGTTTCTTTTGCATGCGTGTCCTCCTAAGTTCGACTAGCTCAGACATATTATGCAATTTTGTCTATCAAAAACAGCCAGCTGCAGTCTGGTCCTCTGCTCACAGAGTCTGCATTTACCATTAGAGGGCTCAGGTGCAGAGGTGAAAAAAGAAACAGTGGAAACTACTCAACCCATTTCCTTTTTTAACCCACTGCAGAGCTTCTTCCTCTGAGACAGTGAGGTGTTTTTATGCTGAAGTATTTCTGTTGACTGTCTGTCTCATTAGGATAAAGCTCCTTTGTTCGTTGCTAAAGCAGATTATAAAACCAGAGCACATTTTTATTTTTGCCAGAACTCACTAACAGACTATGCAGCTCCTGCTATTGTAGAGCCTTGCACAAATATCCTTACTTTTTAAACTTTGTCACATTAAAACCACAAACGTCAATGTATTCTATTGATTTTTTCTGCAACATTTTAATTGCACCTTTTTCTGCAAATACAGCTCTGAAAAGTGTGTTGTACGTATGTTTTGAGCCCTTCCAGTAAATACTTTGCAGCATCACCTCTGGCTGTCATACGATGTAACAAAGGGACCCAAACTCAGGAAGTGTGCAAAATCCTAAGACAAATAGGAACATGGAGGAGGCCCTGCTACCAAGCAGGTCCAATCTGTCCAAACTTTCTTAGAGATAAACACTAACCAACCTTACAACTAAACTGGTCAATATGAATGCACAAATTACAAAAGCAAAGATTTTATCTAACATCATGTCTTTAATAATCCTGTACTGATTGGCACAGGTGAAGATTCAGTCTTGTTCATTATGTGCCGTTCGGGTGTTTTATAAAATGTTATCTTGTTGGTTGGTAATGTTAAACAGTTTTGAGCTAAAAGTGCATGATGTGCTCTTGTCTTATGCTTATATTTTCAAATATGCATTAAAAAAACCCATGATATGTTTGTTACTTATTTTACCCACTGTCTCGTTCCATCATCAAATCTGTCCAGCTTCTCTTTCTCTGCTCTTGAAAAAGCAAAGTGTTCTCACAGCATAATGCTGCCAACACCACATGGATTTTGTTTTCAGGGCATTGTGGGTTTAAATTACTCACAGATGGATTCTGTTTACAAATTAGGTCTCTTCTGAAGAAACCAGATTTTATTTGGAGGTTTCAGAGTAAAGAGGGATGAAAAAAAATTAAGAGACCACTTAAAATGATCAGTTTCTCTGATTTTACGCTTTATATTTATATGTTTGAGTAAAATGAACATTGTTCTTTTATTCTTTGAACTATTGACAACATGTCTCTGAAATTCCAAGCAAAAAATTTTGTATGTATTGGCAGAAAATGAGAAATGTTCAAAATAACAAAAAAGATGCAGCTCTTTCAGACCTCCAATAATGCAAAGAAAACAAGTTCATATTCATTTAGAAACAACAAAACTAATGTTTGTTTAGAAATCAGTATTTGGTGGAATACCATGTTCCTGTCCTTCTTTATAATTATGCACTTGTGATGTCTACATAAAAGCCTAATAAACAGGACCGTGTGAAAAAGTTCAAAGAGCAGAAATACTTTTGAAATGCGCTGCAGGACGTCTTGTCAGGCACATTTTGGCTCCTGCACCATCAAACCAGCTAAAGCAACAGGGAGCAGACAGACAACACAGAGCAACACAGATTGGGGAGGGGAGCAGCTTCATCTTCTGCTCCATCTGGCGCTCTTATACCTCTGAATCTCTCCCAGATGTTCTCATACCCCTCTCCCTGCTTTTAACCTACTTTCCTCACATCCAACCAATTAATATTCAGTCACCTTTCTCCCCTTCTCCACCCTCTTCTTACATCTTTGTCTCAGCTTCTTGCCATGCAGCCCCAACTCCTCCCACATTCATATGTAGCAACTTGTCTACAACAACCTGAAGCTACAAACAATCTCTTGCTACATTTTCTCCCTCTTTGAATCAAAGCCTCTGCATTCTTGATGCATGTGTGTATCAATGAGTCAGCTCATTACCTTGAATGCTATTGGCCTCCAGGTAGAGGTACTGCAGGGTCGTTGGAACCGTGGGGGTGGTGGTCAGCTCGTTGTAAGAGAGGTCCACCTCCACCAGGCTGGAGTGGTTAAAGGCCTGCGGGTGGACGCTGCTGCTCTGCAGGCCGCAGTGGCTGAGGCGCAGGTGCTTCAGGTTGAGAAAACCTTCAAAACTGCCCTTGTCCAGCCCAGAGAAGTTGTTGTAGGACAAATAAAGCTGCTGGACAGAGGGAGGTAAATGGCTGGGGACGGCTGAGAAATAATTTCCACTGATGTCCAACAGATTCAGCCTGACGAGACCTGAAAGACAGGAAAACATCTTCACACACATGCAGGAGTTAATCCAGACAAAATGTGTTTTGTCACCCTGAAGGGAGATGAGAATTAAAAACAAATGGACTTAATTTATTTTATTCTTTTTTTTGCACTTACTGCAGATTTTTAATTTGCACTTATAAAACATGCAATAAACACCCAAACAAATATACAAACACTGCAGAAGACATGAATGGAATAGTTCAGTATTTTTGTGTGTTGTTTCAGTTAAAAGGTTATGAGTGTATTTAATTTCTTATTTATGATGTAGTAAGAAATACAGTTAACATCTTCACAGGGT
Source organism: Poecilia formosa (assembly GCF_000485575.1). NCBI lineage: Eukaryota > Metazoa > Chordata > Actinopteri > Cyprinodontiformes > Poeciliidae > Poecilia > Poecilia formosa. The sequence goes on along the minus strand of NW_006800063.1, from coordinate 467,671 downwards.
AAAAATCCAGATTATGATTATAATAAAGAGTAAAAAATATTCTCTTTCACTGAATGACTAGATAATGCTTCAAAGTAATTTTACTGATTTATATCTATAATGTGCAGAAAGAGACGCACAATATTGGAATCTACTGACCATTATAATTTCCATAATGTATTAGAAATGTTTCTTTTGTTTGTCATCTCTGGATCTTCTCAGTCCAATTTCTGTCAGATTAGCCCATCTGTTTATGCACCTACCAACAGTTGCAACAACAAAAAATTAATTAGGAGCTTTACCGACCAAAGTTTTTTGATGTTTGATTAACATTTCAATGAAAAAAAAAAAAAAAAAAAACAATTATATGAATTCTGAAACCCTAATAGTTTCTTCAAAAGTTGTGACTTTGTTTAATGAAAGCTTGAATCTAAATTTGCTTTTTGAGTGCATTTTGGATATTAAACTCCCAGATGGGACTGGTCTACTTCCCTTTCCAGATGTCAGAGGTTGAGTCCAAATGTACAAAGAGCAGAACTAACAAATGACCCCACCTTTGAGGTCGCCCTCTGTGATGGTCTGCAGCCTGTTTCCCTGCAGCAACAGAACCGTCAGCTTCTGCAGGTTCTGGAAAGCTCCTGGGCTGATGCTGCTGATTCGGTTGTAGGCCAGCCGCAGCTGTTCGAGTCCGGCCGGTAAGCCGCCAGGCACCGATTTCAGGTTGTTGCGGTTCGCAAAAAAGTAGCGCAGCTGAGTCTGGTTCTGCAGAGAGGCCAGCTCCAGTTCGTTGCTCTCCAGCTGGTTGTTGTCGATGATTAGCCAGCGTAGCCCCGTGATATTAGCCAGGACGGGGTAGGACAGGGATGAGATCTTGTTGCCCTGGGAACAAAAGAAAATGCATCCCTAAAGATGCTGAATTATTTTTTCTAATGCCCTATAAGAAGTGAAAATGAACAGGGCTCCACAGTGACTCCACTGGTGAGGCATTCAGTTTAAAGGTAAGAGGTTTAGATCTTTTTATATTGAGCTACTTTGGCTTCTCTGCATAGTTTAAAACATGAACATCACCCAAACAGGACTCACCTATGAAAATTTGCTAAAACAGAAAAAGGTATTTATTCAGAAACATAAACAGTTTGTATGTAACTAATGCCAACTGATGCATTTTGAAATACTAGGGATTGTATTGGAAGAAATTTGCCACTGTCTAATGATTGGAGTTGTGACGCAATATGCTTCATTACGGTACTCTAATTGTGTATATTAAACACCTAAATTTAAATCTGCTGTAAGTGCAATATTAAAACAATCTTTGAATCTTGAATCTGCATGAAGAATATTGTTTTTATACATTTTCTGGCAGTAAGGTGGTTTAGCAGGTAAAGAAGATTAGTGAATGGAAAACATCATGGAAAAAAATAACATTTCTGCGTTTCTTTTTTATTCTTACCTGTAAAAACAAGTACTGGGTTCCTTGCGGCAAGTCCTGGGGGAGGCTTTCAAGGCCTCTGCTGTCACAGTAGAGCGACGTCGGCCAGTGGATGGGACAGTCACACTGCTCAGGACAGGCCTGGTCATTGTTAGCTCGAAACCAGGCCGGGTCAATCCTTCCCTGCAGACTTAAAACGCTGGGCTCGCCCAGCAGGCGGTTAATCCACAGAGGAATGCCACCATAGTCCATATCGGTGACTAATGTGGCCCATGCAGAGTCAAAGCCACAGAGCAGCACCAACACGCCACAGAACAGGGCAGCCATGGAGCCAGAGGACGAGACTGGCAACTCTGGCAAGGAATCAAACAAGGAAATAATCATTGATTAATGTTTTTGTATCTGTGCCTAATGGGAAAAGTCAAGAAAAGTAGGTCGTTTAACAGTTTATTGGCCAAGTCAGTAAATAATTTCAAACCATTCCTGGAGGCGGGTTATTTCTCATGTTACCAGCGTGGAGAGCAAAAAAACAGGAAAGCTGATCAGAGTCTATGAGTTCAGGATAAAAGAGCAATCATGGAGGTAAAACTATTAAGAGGCTGCAGGAGCTTTAAGACTGAGGAAGAAGAAATGTGTGTTCCATCAGAACAGCAATTTAAACATAAATTGGCAAAACCTGAAAATAGTTCATCAAAGCTGCTCTCTAATCTGGGACGTCAGATAATTGATTCTATGTTTCTTGCCTTGCCAGGGGAATATTGTGTGTGCAGTATTATGTAAAATCTATCTTATCTAGCTTTATATCATGTTACTCCCTCATCAAAGACATCCCTGGAGTGTTGCACCAACATGCATGTTTGAGAAATCATTTGATCTCCGTGGCAACCATTTAGTTGTGCAAAATACCATGGGTGGACCTAGCTCTGCCTTCGAGACACAGCTCCCCCTTGGAGGGTCGATTTTCACGTCACAGACTCACCCCTCCCACAGGACAGGTCACTCAGCTCCTTCAGACTAGCCAGCAAAAATTAGCAAACACCTGAAGGAACAGCGCATCTGCTAGGCTCATTGTACAAGCTACTTCTCAGTTAAACGCAGGTAAAAACGCACTTAAGAGGTTAACAGAGGAGAGACGATGTGATGCAAATCTGAAACTGGAGTGTTGGAAAGAGGGGGAGTTTCTGAAAAAGAGGCCCAATTTCAAGGTGCTAAATTACGAAGATAAATTTCTTTTAAGTCATATTTGATAAATACCGAATTTTCATAACAACTGAAGTTAACAGTTACTTTATTGTGCTACAAAGTGATACTATGTAGCTGGAAAACACATGATGCTGCTCAAATTAAATTATATTGTTATGTACATCTAGAATTTTATTACACAAAAGTACATATTTTCACATAGAAAGTCCCATTCTGCAGCCAAGGTTCAACAATTGTTATTAATCTGAAACACTTAAAAAGAAAAAAGACTGAGACATTGGTTTGAGTTGCAGTAGCAGATAGCTTCTTAAACATGCATCATCTATTAGAGGAAATAGTGTAATAATTTCCTGATTGCATAGAAGGTTACAGTAACATGTGCACAACAGTTCACACACAAAAAGTTTTTAGGCAGAGGTAATTTGCAGGAAAGGTCTGAACAATCAGGAACTAGAACTCGATTAAAACGATTGCACTTTGTTGCGTTGCAGTGCAACGACAACTCAGAACACTGTCAAGAGTTTACAGTAATGAAACAAGCATGCATTGTAGTGGTGATCATTTCCAGCTTAACCAACCACACAAAGAGGAAACGGCAGCACAAGAGAAACAAAGAGCAAAGTGACACTTACCTGTTTGATCAGAAGCTACACACAGCAGAGACAGGGCTATCCCTCGTTCTCACTGAAGCCCTTGGGAGACATATGTGTGTGTGTGTGTGTGTGGGTATGTTTTTAAGCTACCAGTAGTGTTTGCCCACTGTCTGATGCAGTCCTCCTTTCCAAACACTTCCCACATCCCAGACACCAGACCTCCTCCATAATCTTTTCACAAAGTTGAGTCTTCCTTTCCCCCTGCAGCAATTGTTAAACTTATATTATTTTTATGGCAACATCTTGACTTGCTTTGAGGAGATGCACAGAAATACATAAAAAGCCTGATCAATTAAGGAAGTCACTGTTGTCTAGCTAGTGTGAGTTGTTTTAGATATTAAAACAGACATTTTAATAAGCACATATTTCAGTTTGCATGCGTGTGTGTGTGTGCGTGCGTGCGTGCGTGTGTGTGTGTGAATGGGGTGTGTAAAATGTGTTCTTGCCTGGAGGCACAGAAGCCACAGAGTACCTGGGGAGCCAAAGAGACCATTGTGTGTGTATGTGTGTTACTGCATGCTCTGGGCAAGTGTGTCTTAAAGGAAGAACCGAAGCTTCTTGCAAACATCTGTCCAAAAGTGAGCAAAACGGTTCCAGATTATTTTCACTCCATAAACCTGGGGAGCATTTTAATAGAAGATGTTGGGGAAAAAAACAGCGCCCTCTAGGAAAGCTGAGCAGACATTTCATGAACAATATTTGTCATTTGTGAAGCTTTTGTAGTTGATAACTAAAGCTATAACTAAAGAAGAATCTAGGCAATCAAACCATCAGCTGTACCTTCAAAAATATTTGGTTGAAGTTGGGAAAACCAAAACTTACAAGTTTTTACTTTAAAACAGAATTTCAGCAGATAGTAAATGTGTTAGGATGTCTCACATTTGACTCGTCAGACATTTTAATTTAAGCATTTGGTGCCGGAGAAATTAAATATCTACACGTTGCAGTTTCAAGAACAGCCATCATAGATGTTTTCCAAAAATACACTGAATAAAGAGACAGATACACATTTTGTTTCTTACTGCCAGGAGTTAAACACAAATTTCTCTTGTTTTAGATCAAGTTACCAAAATTGTTTCTATTTGACAAATGCCAGAAAACTTAACAAGAAAAGATTTTACAGATTTTTTATTATTATTATTTGGTGTATGACAACCTCTGGTTTAAACTGTATGTTTGAAGCTTCAGCATTAAAAGTCAAAATATTTCCAGGGTTTGGTTTTGGTTTTGGTTTGGCAGCAATGCTCTAGAATAACTGAATGTGTGACTACATTCTAGTATGGGCTAGTGCAGGCCGGTTCAGACGCTGACTCACTCTGCAGAAATGGGACTTGCATCACCTTTGCACACACACTTCCCAGACAGCTTCTTAGTTGTGTGTGAATTTTTAGATTTGCATTTAGTAATTTAACTAATTCACTAATCTTCTTTGCCTGCTAAACCACCCTACTGCCGGAAAATGTCTACAATTATGCATGTACAAAATGTAGAAAAAGTGTCTCCCACGGTGAACATTAGTTTTGCAAATGAAGGTAGAGATGTGCATCGACTGAATTCAGTCAAACATTTTATTGTGAAAACAAAAAGTGGTTTTTGTTCAAATCTAGGCAAGAATGCAAAAGTAGCCCCCTTTTTTTTTGATGATGATGCAGGAAGTTTATAGGTGGTCACACACTGTTCAGGATAGTTTGTGTATTCTGCTTCCCAGCTTTATTCCAGAGAACAGGATAATACACATCTGGTGTAATTTCAACAAATAGTCCTGTTTTACAAATAAAATAGTCATTTAGTAGTTTTTATAGCTTTACTTAATCACTGATGTTCCTCCAAACATAATGAAGAAGTGTCTCCAGCAGAGCTACCTCTGTGTCTGATTAATTTCAAAGGGATTTCTTCCTTTGGATAGTTTGAATATACTGCTAACTGTATTTCCTTAGGCATGCTGGTGATAAACCAATAATAGCATCTTTTGAAAATAATGTTGTTAGGAACAATCCACATTAAATCTGGACCTGCAGTAAAATGTCTCTCTCCCACAGAAGGACATTTTTATGGATCTTAAAGAACTTTCTGTGATTGTTATGAATCTAACAGGATAAGTTGCATCAATTATAGGTGACGTTGTTTGATCAAATGGTTTCTCACAAACACTTTTCAGCTTGCATCCATAGCCATGTGATTCCTTATCTTTTAATAATGAGTAACTAAGTATTTACTGGTCCTTTTCCAGCCATAGTAAAGTTCTTTCAGTAGTTGTGCATCAATCAGTGTTTTAGCTACTCAGGTAAGTTTTATGCTCCTATTTGATCTACGGAGACTCACAGAACAGCCAAGATGTTTCTCAAGCTGAAAGGGATGCTGAAGATGTTTTATGTTTGCAGGGAATTTGCTGGTTCTCTTTGGAAATTTAAAGTTGCAACATTAACTTTAAAGATGCACCACTGTTCAAAATCCCAATTCTTATGAAGTTTAAAACATAAATAAAAACACAGTACAACGATTTGCAAGTCCTTTTCAACCTTCGACTGAATCCACTACAAAGACAAAATATTTAATGTTCAAACGGATAAACATTATTATTTTTTTACAAGTACTCACATTTTTGGATTTTGATGCCTGCAACACTTAAAAATGACTGTACAGATTTACACATCAGATGGATAAAAGTTCTGTCACAGTTCAGGAAATTTGGAAAAACTTACTGCAGAGCTGAGTTAGCCGAGGTCATAGTTCAAAGTTTGGGTAATGTCACATTTGAAGGTTTAATAAAAGCCATAATGAAAAACTTATGAGATGCTAAATTTTAAGTTATATCAATTTGTAGTCGTGCTTTTTTAAAAGACCAAGAAAACTTCAGCTGTAAATTGTCAGAAAAGTCGGTACAGCTTGAAATTATACATAGACCTGATACTTAGAGAAAATTTGAACCAAACACTGTTTAAACTCAAAAATAAGACTGAAAAGATGAAGTTTCCTGTTTTTTTTTTTTATTTATCATATTAATATTTTGATTTCTGCTAACTTTTCACGTTTTAGCGACAGATGAGCTGTAAAGTGAGAATGTCACTATCAAAATTTATTGCATTTTAAAAAGGTAGTAAAATATGACTTTTCACAACTCACTTCAATCTCCTTTAATGAATTACGTAATATCTGTTTGAGAAAGCATAAGGAGATAAACAATTTCTGCACTGCAACATGAAAGAACAATAGTGTGAATGGGAAGTAATGTCATTCTCTTCCAGTTATTCTAACTTAGGTTTATAAATAATCTATCAAAGAAGAATACACAGTCTTCTGCTCATGCAGGTTTGGAACCTGTTTGCTGAGCAGATCTGTCATCAGCCCGTTGATAATGTTAGGAACACACAACATACAGGTTTATCGGGAGGTTTTAATCACTCTGACTTTGCAGTTTTTCTTCACGGTGAGCTCTGCTGCTCTGTGGAGATTTTGACACATGTCGCTAGTGGGGCAGGTCACTTTTGGCACGCCACCAGAACATCTGACAATCAGACCTAACAGGTTTGAAGCATATAGGAAATGCCAGCTTCCACAAAGCAGATTTTCAAAATTTTGATTAAAACTGACGTCATTGTGCAACACGGTAAAAATATCGAATGAATTAAAACATGAATCCACCACTGAGACGTGGATGACAGAACCTAAGTGAGTTCTCCAAATATCTTAGTTTTCTTTGCTATCAGGTTACATGTTATTACATGCAGCAGATGGCATCTACACCTCCATCTAGTGCATAGTTTGCTACAAAGGAGCAGAAAGTGCAGCTGGATGTAGGGGAATAAATCTGAAAAGATTATTATAGAGAGAGTATAAAATAATTCAGTGCAATTGTTTTTTTTGTTTATTTTTATTTTGTCAATTTGAAGCAGTTTTACAAAAAAACAAAAAAGAGTACCTGCATATTTTCACATTTTTACTCATTTAACATCTAAATTTTATTGAGGTGATCTTCGCTTAAGATGATTTTTGTTATTCAATAGGACATATCTTGTAAAGTATTGCCTTAAAATCCTAAAACTTTATTAACATCAGAACGAAGCCACAGTAAAACAATATAAAAGACGAGATATTATTGAATGTAAATAAGTTCACTTATTGTTTTATTGTTGTTCTTCAGAGGAAGAAGAATATTCAGAATTAATTAAGTACTTTCAGGAAAAAAGGACGAGAAAATTTTTGTTTGACTTGTCGTTTTATTAAAAAGCTTCTAACAAAAACACACCAGAGTGCAAAGATCAGCGTGTGCTCTTTGAAAAGCGTTCAGGCTACCAAACGACCTGCTGCTTCTTACCTATTGATTACATCTACAGATATGCATGTTAACACGCATCTTGTTACAATGTGCTAAACCAGTCCAGTATGTGAACTGTCCTCATGTTACATCTGACACAAACCTGCAGCTCTGCAGTTCCTGTGGCCGACACCAGAGGGCAGTGTCTGTGTGTAAAATTGCGATCACAAAGAACTGCTTGGGAGCAACATTTTGTAGGATTCAGCACTTTAAACACTATGTGTTTACTATTTGCCTATTAGGAGAATATATGTTAGAGTTAATATTAGACTAACTCTGACTAAATGATTTGATATGCATTGTAGATACTGAAGCACAAGGAGATTGGAGGGGACATTGGATGAAAGTCTCATTAATTATGTGACTTCCAATTATCTATTGGCAATTTGCAATTACATATTTTCCTGATGTTGTGCAGCTCCATATATCCATATAAACCGTAGTGTACTCTCAGCGCAGCATGTTTGAATAGCATGTATAATAACATTTTAAGTGGGGGAGATGAAAACCAACCCTCTTCTCATTAAGACTACCTCTTTTTAGATGCAAAACCCTCCATTGAAACTGACCTCAGATTCATGATCCTGACTGCTTAGCTGGGTATTACTTATAATTATTTGCTAAAGGGAATATTCCTGCTATTTCAAACGTCATGTTTGATCTCCAGATGCTCTTTAGTGCAGGTGTTTGTTAAAAATTAAGCTCTGTTAGGTAAAAACTAGTCAGTATACAGAAATGGTATGAACTGGCTGTAATTAAGTCATGCACATGGAAATTAACAGTTTTTCTTCGTAAAACTATAAGATCCTGCAAAACGTTGAACATCTGTGTGATTCAGCATGTGGGTGAACATCTGCTTTCTATCACATGGTTTTGCTGCCCCTGTGCCCTGGAGGGCCACGGTTCAAATTACCTCCAGGAGCCACTGTGTCCAAGTATCTTTGAAAACTTCATTCCTTAGAAAAACTCCTTTGCTGTGTATGTTTTAATACGTACAACTGCATGTTTGGAAAGGAGGAGGGTTAGATTTAAATATCATTATTATCCCCTTCCAAGGGACCGTTGCTGTATTTGTTTTTGTGTGTGTGAGCTAAAGAAACACACACATGCGCCATAAATATTAGACCTTTGTTAAACTACACCATAAACATTAGACCTTTGTTAAATTAGACCATAAACATTAGACCTTTGTTAAATTAGACCATAAACATTAGACCTTTGTTAAATTAGACCATAAACATTAGACCTTTGTTAGCTTATGGCTAAGGCCGGGGCCAGGGTTAGGTTAAGGAGCATGAAGGTTAAGTATAGGGCTAAAACTCAGGGAATTAGAGACTTCAAGATGGAAAACTATAAAATTAAAGAACATCTGTTAAGCAGTACAAGTTAGTGATATTTTACAATAAAGAAAATAAAATGCTTTTCATTCCTCTGTTTCCCTTTTTATAGTGTAATTTCTTATAACAAACCTGTTAAACAGCACGTCTTATATTAGAATGATTCATGGATTTCACAGCATGTTTGTAGCTGCAATATTGTGTAGGGAAGCCTGAGAGATGTAAATGCTTTGTGCACACGCATGCGCACGGTGTCTGACTTTATGCCTGACTATTTTGAAAGTTGAGCAGCCCACAGGACACTGTTGAATTCACAGGTTGAAAATGGAAAGAGAACATACCAAGAAACAGCTGTGCACCTAAAACAGAGAGCATTGATCAGAGAAAGTGCAAAAAGCTGCATGGCGACTAGATACAGAGATCTACAAGTCTTAGCTCTACAGTCCACAAATTTGGCTTTGTAGAAAGGGATGAGAAGAAAACCTACAAAAAAATGGAAAAAAAAAGTCTTTCTGTTTGGCATCAGTCATGTAGGGGAAACAACGAACATACTAAAAAAAAGTTCTCTGGTCTGATGAAAATTTTGTTTCCTGAGTATAAGAAGCAATGTGTGGGAGAAAACTAATAATACATGGCAGCATCATTCTGTGGGAAAGTCTTTCTTTACAGATATTCTCCATCAATTCTGACCGAACGTGAGCTGTAAAGGAGAATGAATGAAACTGTCGATGCCTGGATGTACAAACTTGCCGGAGGAGTATAGTTACAGACATAAATGCAAAGGTTGTTCTACAGTAAAGGTATACCACAGTTTTCAGATTATTTCTAAAACATTAATAAAATCATATACCTCCCATTTTAGTCCTTCACATACCATACAATGGAGGATGGATGTTTTCAGGATTGTGTTGTGTTTTTTTAGCCATTTATCTTTGAAGTCAAGTAAATCAATTCTTTAAGTATTGCATTCTTTCCTTTTCACTCTTTTATGTCTCATTGTATTCTTTATTTATATAGTTTATATCTCTGCATCACTCACAAGTTTATCAGCTTGACCATCTCATAAACCATAACATATGTTAAATTTAGAAACTAAATAGCCTTGTGATGCTGAGTAGAGTATGTGTGTCGGACAAAACACTTTAAAACTGGTGAATATATTGTTATGTGATTCTTGCTCAAAGGTTTGCATGGCTGGTGAATTTTTCGACCTGAGGCATCGAAAAAGAGCAAGCAAAATGTCTGGATCAGTTTAATGCATTGCAGACGTCTTCACATGTTGGTTGTATGAAGGCTTTTACTGTCTGGTGTTGAACACAACCCCTATAGTCAAAAATAAGCAACTGAAATGCTGAAAGGTCCGTAGACCTTTATATGTTTAGTGTTAGAGTGATGCTTTACTATTGACCAGATTGCTCTGTTGGGATTGATGCAGTGCTGAGACAAGTGTCCAAAACCCCGCTCATGGATGTATATCAGCTCTTACTATGCAGTCAGAAGTATAGATTATTACTACCACAACCAAAACACCAAAATCTTTTGTTTGTTTGTTTGTTTGCTTGGGTTAGACAGTTGCAATGAAGCCTTTTCTCTCCCGCACAGCCACTCGATGGCCCTGCAGGGGGCACAGCCAAAGAAAAGATCAAAAATCAATAGACAGGCTTTTTACGTTTGGGCGGATCTGTTATCTGTTACTAAAAGACTTTAATCACTGGAACCAAAACATAAGTTGATGTAATTTAAATATAATTTGCTTCATTTTCTTTCCAGTCAGTGATCTCATCCTTATATCTCTCAGATGAAAAGCTGATGGTAAAACATAAGGAATCGCAACATGTGGAGGATGTTTAGCCAGTTGTGTAACTTTTGGGCAAAGCAAATTTAGGCGTTGTACAAAATATACAGTCTGACTGTATGGTTAATGTGTGGATGTTTTTTTTTATGTTTTCATAGGAACAGTGGAAATATTGACGTCATCTCCCAAGTTTAAAGAGAACGCTCCAGAAAATTAAAAATATCCATTGAGAATGTCACTCTGGGTGACTTTCCTGTCAGCTGCAGGAAACACAGACAGCAGTTCATGCAGGCTCATCAATACTGGACAATTGCAGAACAAAAATGGGTTTATGTGGCCCAATGAGTCTCGATTTTAGTTGCAACATTTTGATGGTAGAGTCAGATTTCTGCTAATGTGATGGATGGATGGATGGATGGAGAGACGGACTGAAAGATAAACATGAAAGTGTGGATTCATCCTCCCGTCTGTCAATTATTCAGGGTGTTGGTGGTGATTTCTCTTCACTCCAATAATCTCTACAGTCACCAGATCTCAATCCAGTAGATTATCTTTGGGATGTAGTGGGACAGGAGGTTTGCATAATAAATATGCAGTAGACAAATATGAATCAACTGTGTGATGCCATTATGTCAATATGTATCTAGTCCCTAAAGAATGCTTTCCACACTGCATTTAACTGATGCTTTAAAGAGTAAAATCAGTTCTGAAGGCCAAAGTTGGCTCAGTAGGGAACTAGCAAAGTGTACAAGATAAAGTGTGTGCAAGTGCAAAAGCTCCAAATATAATTCTCACTAGGCTTTTCTTGATATATATTTATATAGTCACAAACCTTTACCAGTTTAATACTTTTGAAGCACAAATGTGCTATTTGCTACAAATCCACAGAGATCACTATACTCCAGAGGTAAATCTCACTCCAGTTTTGGAAAAGAGCCTTGTTCAAAGGAGGAACAGCTTCACTCTTGTCTTTGTGGGACAAAAGCAAACAATATCTTTATCTTTGCAAATTTACAGAGGAATTCAAATGGCAGATTAGTGGGAGTGGAGAAAGCTTATAGCTATATTTTGCAAAGTGTGATGCACAAAAGTGAGGTTCTTGACTTGTTTCTACTGGCTACCTGGTATCACGGTACAGACTTTGGTTTTTGAGTCCTCTGCATTTTCTTCAATGCGGCCCTCCAGATTGGAGGAGAGTCTTTGTTTCTTTATTGCAAAAAGCACTGGGGCTGCCATCCATATGATTGAATTCATGCATTCTGATCACTTTGACAGCCACAGCTATTTAAAATCCAGTCAGTAGGCATACAGACTTCTTCTACAATCAAGAAGAATTGGTTGCTCTCAGCAACAGGTTGGATCCCACCCTAGTACTATGGATGCACCCGGACCAGTTAGCCCAGTCATGAAATCACTTCATTGTTAAGAACATACAATCAACTGTTGGTGTTGTTATAGCAAAGTGTAAGCAACTAGGAGCAGCGTCAACTTAGCTACAATGTAGATTGCCATGTACTGTAAAATCACACAGCAAATCCAGCAGATGCCGAGGTGAAGAGATGTGAAGAGGTAGCTACACACCTCCAGGCCTTGAATGACCTACATATCACTTCAACTACAGGGAGTAGAGAGCTTCTTGCTGAGCAGCTGCATGCAAGTCTTACATGACCAAGTGTTGGACCCCTTGATGTGAAGCCTGCTTTCATTGGAGAAATGTTTTCTGAAGTAATGAACCATGCTTTTGTTTGGAAATCTTTTTCCAGACCACATTTGACCAAGTATATATTCCGGTACAGAGAGGATTATGTCTGTTCTGGAGTTGGGTCTGGACCCTTATGTCCAGAGAAAGAAACTCTTAAAGGGAAGCGATTATGCTTCCTTTAGCAAATTAGGATGGGCCTATGGGCTATATGAAACATCCGGATTACATTTTTTGGAGAAAATCCTTCTGAGATAATGAGATGTCACTTTGCTCAGTTCTCAGCTCCTTTCAGAATGAGATGCGTCATGGTCTCACATCACTTTAAAAGTACAAAGGTTCAACTTTAACCTTGAGTTAGACCCAGAAGCAGATGTAGAGCCTCCTCCGCAATCAACAAGATTGCAAAGCACTTGTCCTTTCCAGCAGCCATTGTACATCACGCACAGCGGTAAAACCAGACGTGAAGTAATATTCAGAAGCTTTCCAGACACCAAAAAACGTTAACATATTGCCAGAAAACTGCTAAGTGGAGTTTGTTAAGCACTTGGACTGTTTCTAAAAGAAGCAGAAGCCCAAGTGGAAGCACAAAAAACATGCACGTAGTGAATTTTGCATAATACGTCCCCATTTTATGCTTGAACATACATAATTTAACGAACGATTTCATGCACCCAGTTTTATTGTGAACTGCTCCTTCTTGTTTCAACATGTCCACAAAGCAAACTCCATGAGTCTTGACCTCAAAACCCATAGAACAACTTTGAGATACAGTATTTCATGCAGAATACTGTATAGTTACCCATTGTTTTTCCTCCATAAAAGTAGCAAGAAAAACTTTGAAAAACTTTATTTATGTTTATGGCTGACATAAAACACATTCAAGTTGTACTATATTTTATAGATTGTGGTTTTTCTATTTTCAGATCATCTGAATTTCTCTCATCTGACTACTCGCTCCATCATTAAGTGTAAATATGTCTTCATAAAGGAAGACCTCTCTTCCGTTATGATAATCATAGTAAAATGTTTCAATAAAACACATGAAAACATATGTCAGACCTGACAAAACAAGCTGAAATTTACTACTTTTTTGGAGAAATGAAAGACAAAACTATGCATTGAAACTTCGGTCCAGATGGGGCACCAGTTTGAAGGATTCTGTGGCAGGAAGAGGCCCACATCAAAACCAGACAGACACCATAAGAGGATGGGCTGACAGCTGTTTCCATTTACCTCTCTACAAGATGTGAAAGTGTTGCAGAGAGTCAAAGAAAGCTGGATCCATCCTACGTCAAATATCAAAATATATGGATCTTATTTACAGTTTAGCTGACATTTTTCACATGAGCTGCTGACAGTTTGAACAAATGTACGCAAAAGAGCAAAAAGGACCACTGAAGGGAGCAAAGTACAAAGTGCAATAATACAAAAGTGAAAAGGGATTAATCTTTTCATCTAGTGTTTGTCTTTACATAATCACCTGCTTAAATGTTATTGAATCACTCACTAATTTCTTTACAACAGCAACAGCTCCTTGGAAACTGTTTTCCTTCTGCTAAAATTGCAGCTCTTCATTAATGGAAACATTCTGATATTTCCTATTGAATTCTGTGTTTTCACCTGCTGCAGCACTATGGTTATACTCTCAAAGTTTAGAATGTAATTTACAAAGTAATTTGGCATAACCTTTTGTGGTTTAATCTACGCAGTGTTACATATAATAAGGCTGAAGTACTGCTTCTATTTCTACAAATATCAGTTATAGGTTTAACATAAAACTCAGATTTTACCCTTTGTATGTTTAATTTACACATTAAAGGTTAGTAATATTAATTTCAGAAAATGATATTGCTACACAGAATCAGACGTGGAATATTTCAATTGAAGCAGCTGCTCAAAAACTGCATGCGGCTGAAAAACATTGCATTTTATGTTTTCATGCAGCAGAAACCAATTCCAAGAAACAAAGTAAATAAACAACTCTGATTTTTTTTCTTTTTCTGCATATTTTGCATAATGTAACACAATGCATTTTTGGCTCATCAGTCATCAGTAAAACCAAGAAACAGCAAACTTATGTCTCTCTTTCACACTTCTTTCTTCATTCTTCCACCATGTTTCAATGTACAATAAACCCGACAATAAAACATAATGTTTGCACCATATTTTACTGTAGGAATGCTGTGAGGATGGAAGATCCAAGAATCTGTAGCAACAATTAAAAACTGCAGGTCCCTCCAACCTGGCTGAACTTTAACTATTTTGCAAAGAAGAAAGGGAACGATCTCACTCTGGATCTACAGGGCAACTTTGCACCAGTTTCTAGAAAGCATTGAATAAAAATGCAGCACAGTATGTTCAGATTTGTCATTATAAAATAGTTTAAAACCACATATCATCCATGGACTAGTCTGTGTCGGTTAATCACATAAAATAAGAAAATACATTGAATTTTGAGGTTGGAACTAAATAAATGAAACATTTCAAAAGGCATGAATACTTTTGCACTGAGATTGTAGTTCAATGTCTGGGAATATTAATGAAGGTATGAATCATATTCAGCATGTTTCCTGAAAATGTACTTTGCATGATTTTTATAGTCTTTACATGTTTTGTCATTTCTGTGCACACTTACATTCTTCATGCAGTGTTTGTCATAAATGTGACACTAATCTTTTTGTTGACCATCCAAAAGTTTGCTTAGATAAAAAGGATATTGGGTTAGATGAGTGATGTGTGGTTCTGTCCAGCTTTTCATGTCAGAAAACCAAAAAAATCTGATCCAGTGAGACAAGGTCCCACAAAATGTTTGAAAGCAGTGGGATTCAGAAAAGGGAGAATGTGAGGGGAACACAGATGGGAACAATCCTTCACACCGTCTGCTTCTCTCTAAATTGAGAGAAGTGGGGTGCCGGTGACTGGATAAAGGGGAGAAAGTGACCAGCAGATGGAGGACAGACAGAGGGCTGGAATAATGGAAAGGAGAGGAGGGAGGGGAGAAAGTTTTTCTGTTTTTTTAATAAAGTGTTTCTCAGGGGCCCCTCCGCTCCTGGGCACACAGAGAAAGCAGAGGCAAGGAGGACCAGTCTCCCTGATCAGGTCAGAAGTGTGTGTGTGTGTGTGTGTGTGT
>NW_006800063.1:445004-452118 GCF_000485575.1 Poecilia formosa | reverse complement strand
GTGTGTGTGTGTGTGTGTGTGTGTGTGTGTGTGTGTGTGTGTGTGTGTGGGTGTGTGTGTCTGTGTCTTTAAGGAGAAGAATGAAGGTAATGATGGTGGAGCTGCGTTTTGTGTTTCTGCTAAACTACAGAACAGTGAAAAAAGTTTAAAATGTTTTCAAACTTTTAGATCTTGGTCGGTTTTGATCAGCAGCTTCTCCAGGCTCACTGGAGGTCTTGAACACTTGAACACTTTTAATTTGGGTTTTTACTACATTCTGAGGTAATTTGGTTTTCAACTTTTTCATTAGGATGTTCAATCGCGACGCATGGATCCTTCAGGCAGATAAAGTCAAGGGATAAAACAGTGTTGTGCTGCAAGAATACAGACAACTAAGCAACAACTTTTAATTGGATTTTTTTTCACACTTTCTGACTAAATGTGTTCCAGTTTCTTTCACTGAGTCTGAAAATGATACCAAAGATAATGGTTTGTCTCAGAAAATAGTACATAAGCACCAACCAGGTGATTCATAAAGAGCCGGTTTCCACCTGCAGCAGACAATCAGCTGAGAGATGAGGCGTCTCTAAAATCCTGTCTTGTCTTTTTGATTTTATTTTATTCTGTTTCTTAAAAGAAATGACTTCCAGACTCAGCTCACCTGTATTAGATGGGTATTAGATGACAGTCTACTGTTTCTTTTGTCCTCCACTTTGACTTTTCTCTTTGTATCTGCATCAAATTTTTAAGCAAAGTTAGAAGAACATGCAAATTAAGGATGTGGTCTTTCAATGACTTAGAGGCAGAAACATTTGTCTTTATCTGGTTTACCAAATTGGCTAATAACGTTTCTTAAGTATGTGTATTTATGTATACTTATATATTTATATATGTAGTTTGATCTGTTCTTTGTGCATTCTGCTTTCTGACACTAAGTGTTCTTGTACCACAGGCTACTGATCTCAGTGACTTTTGTACTGGGTAAATCAAGGTACTTTTTTTTTTTATTAATTAAATAAATGCACAAAACACACACACAGTCAAACGTAAACACACTTAGACAGTTAGCAGCTTAAGGTGTACTAGACAATATTTATAAAATGTGACCATATAAAAAGAGTTTGGATGAAGGGACAAAAACAAGCTGCATTTAAAAGATTTGATTTTAACCAACTTTCAATTCAAGGTTTTGTAAAAAAAAAAAATAAATAAATAAATAAAAAATTACATACAAAAATCACATAACTTTCAGAAAACAGAACCTGGAACTTTTGCATATTTTCCTCACAGGCTCCTTGTGGACAAGTCCTCTAAAAATGTGCCTCCCTGTGGACACACATATCCACAAACAAAGGCAAAGGCTCTGAATGATAATTCAACCCCAGCAGGAGAGCCACAAGAGCTTTTCAGTAGAAGAATATTTCTTGAAAAATATTAAAAACTATAAACATGCCTGTAAAAATTACACATTTTCGTGGCATACAAAATCCGGCCACGCCAAAACTTCTCTTACTTTTAATTAATTATTCTGTGCAGTTTAACTTAAAAATATATACCATGAAGAAAAAGATTGTTTTGTTTTTCTTTTAAAGCCAGAAGATCCTGGTTACAGCACTGTGTGCATCCTTTGGCTAACACTTTGTGAATAAATCTTTTGATCCTTCTATTTTAGTCTGTCAGCAAACATTTTCAAAAGCAGTGGAGTTGTGATGGTCTCTCTTCAGATGACCCCACATATTTTCTGTCAGCTAAATTTGTAAAGTTTGAATAGGCCATTCCAGCACTTGAATTTTCTTGGAGTGAGGCTAGTCTTGTTCTAATTTTTTGATGTGTGTTCAGACTTTCAGTGATGGTGAAAATTAAAATTTCTTCTTATTTTCTTCTGAAAGTTTTGAATCAAAGCTGTATGAATGAAATGAACGAATTGTGCCAAACAACATTTAGAACTACTCATTATTTCATCCACCTTGAAATCTATTCTATCAAACAAAAACTGTAACCCCACAGCATGATTCTGCCAGCACCATGTTTCACATGTGGGACATAACCAGCAATGACCAGAAATGCCTGCAGCTCCTTCAGCGCTCCTGCTGCTTTGCACCCTTTCTGTCCTGTTTCTGCTTTTTTTCTTTTTTGTACTCTGATCCTGATTGATTCCTTTGTAGAATAAGATCTTCTAAATACTTTGTAACCTCTCTGCAGGCTTTAGATAGCAGATACAAATGAACAAAAACGAGAAATAAAATAATGTATTGAGATATGTACGCTTTATTTTATGTTGGTCAAATTCAGTGTATTTGATAAAAGGAGTGAACTCAAGATGCTGTTCAGCAAAGTTTTAGTTTAAGGGTGTGCCTGCTTATTTCACCTTTCTTAGTTTTTAAACTTTCCCTAAAACACTTTTTGGTTAAATAACACTGATATGTGTCACATTAAAGTTGGAAAGATCTTTGGTTTAATTTCTTTACATCCTGAAAACACTGTGTTTCAGCAGCGTATTATGCCAGTGGCTTTCTTTTTCTTTCTTTCTTTTTTTGATATTTTTATCATTACCAATCTCTTTTTTAATAAAATCTCCACCAATTAGTGCAGCGTGAAGGAACTTCCTCTGAATACTTTCTCTCTATTTCTGTCTCAGGCAACTGTGAAGGCTTTTGTGCTTTGTGAAAATGCGTCTGGAGACTGTAATCCTCCTGTCTGCCCTGCTTCCACTCTGCCTCTCTCATGGATGGGACCCTCTGGCTTGGCTGTTTCACCGCCACGGCCAAGCACAACAGTTTGGCTTCCTGCGGGCAGATACAGTGGGATGGGCGTGTCCTGATGAGTGCGACTGCCCGCCAACATTCCCCATAGCCATGTACTGTGAAGGACGGGGCCTGACTGCCGTTCCATCCATTCCCTCCCACATCAAGTACCTGTACCTCCAGAACAACGCCATCTCAGCTGTGCCTGACGCAGCTCTGGTCAACGCAACCAGTCTGGTGTGGCTCATGTTGCATCACAATCAGTTGACTTCTGATGCTATTGGAAAGGAGGTAACGTAATGTGATCACAAAACTATGCCCAGATGTGTGTTTGTGCGAGGCTAAATGGTCTGAGAGGCCGACAGATGGCCCGCAGATGTCTGCCAGCCTGTCGGTTGACTTTCGTTCTTGTGTATGTCAGAGAAGTTAAGTGATTCTTTATCCTATCAAACCTTGAACCAATCTGTTCTCTCAAAGGAAGAGAGAATGGATTGACAAAAAAGTTTTGATTGCTTTTCAGTATTTTTAACAAATAAAAAAGTGTTCTGTCCATTATAATTCATTCCCCTTTTCTCTGACATATTGTAGTGATATTAGTGAATGGACAAGGAAAAAGGTCCAGAGTTAAATTCAACTGTGAATCTGTAATAAGAGAATCATATATTTTATATGATCTTTGTGAGTTTGAACTATTTTGTAATAAAAACCGTTATTAGAGAAGAAAACCACATAAAGTCCATTCTGTAGCTTTCAGGCTTCAGGTTTATAAGCCACAGGGCACACAGTAAGCGAACATCATGCCGTGGGGGAACGCTTTTCTTCATCACAAGCAGGGAAGCTATATATACTTGGCAACACTGTCAGAAAACCTTTCAGATGCTGCGAATGACAATGTCAGAGGTTCACCTTCCGGTCGAACTGTAGCCTTAAACATGCAGCCAGAACTACAAAGAAATGGTTTGGATCAAGCATGCAAGAATGGCCTAGTCAAGGTCAACAACTTATTGATTACATACACCAAGACTAAAGGAGATCGTGCTCAGGCACTTTCCCTTCAGAGTGACTAAGGTTGATTTATTTTGCAAGGATGAATATGCAAGCATATCAATAGATGAACAAAGCTAATGGGATCACATCCCAAAACACTTGGACCTTTAGGTTCACTTGGGAGTTGAATATGAATGCATGTCTCGCATTTCTGGTTTTTAATTGTAAAGCATGCAGCTCAGTCCGTCACATAGAATCACAATAAAATAAATTAAACAAAGAGGACGCAATGAGACAAAATGTGCTAAATTCAAGGGGTGTGAATACTTTTGCAAGACACTTTATTTAGTTTCTGTTTTGCAGCAGCCAGTTAAACAAATATTCAAAATATTCATAATTTTGTGATAAATGACTAATTAGATGCTCAGCAGCAGCCACTTACCAAAGATGTAAAATTTCCGCTTGTTTTTGAAGACGCACTTTTCTCTGACTGCTAAGAAAAAACTTAATTACATCAGGTTACATGCCAGCCTCCTGAAGTGGTTTCTGCTAGCAGGATTTCAGATTGGAAAGACAAAGTTCTCCTCTCTCTAATAAGATGAGCAGTGACTTTTTGACTCAACCAAATGGCCCTTGAACAAAATTACCAATACAGAGAACATGTGAAGGAAATAGCAGGTACAGCTGTTAATTTTACATGCCATTTTTACAAACATGCTTTTTCATTTTAGGCATTTTTA
Organism: Poecilia formosa; assembly: GCF_000485575.1. NCBI lineage: Eukaryota > Metazoa > Chordata > Actinopteri > Cyprinodontiformes > Poeciliidae > Poecilia > Poecilia formosa. Next base: position 447,668 of record NW_006800063.1, on the reverse strand, counting down.
AAGCTGGTAGGATTGGAGCGTTTGTTTCTACACCACAATAACTTGACCAGCATTCCACCAAACCTTCCTCGCTCGCTGCGGGACTTAAGGCTTGACCACAACAGGATTGAAAAGGTATTGTTTCGCTGTACCTATATTCCTAAAGAGTCATTTTGCTGTTCACTTTTTGCCTGCTTTGGGTGTATATCATGACAAACAAATTGGCATTGATAATTTCACTCCTGTCCAGGTAATCCCAACAGACCTTGAAGGAATGGATAACCTCACTATCCTGCATCTTCATGACAATGAGGTTACCGACATGGCCACATCACTGAAGGCTCTAAAATCCCTCACACTGCTTGACATCAGCAACAACAAGCTGATAAAGGTATTTAGACAGCTAAAAATAAATCAAATGTTTTTTTTTTTGTTTTTTGGGGGGGGGGAGAGAGGAGGGCTTCAAGCATAAACGTGAACAAAAAAGATCATGTGGGGTTCTTCAGGACACGATTTCCAGGCCTCTTTTGTTCAGTATCTACATGCTCCCCCTTGCTCAGTATTTATCAGAGTACTACAATATCTCCTGGCATTTCTATTCTGATAGCATACAAATTTACATGTCTGTGGTAAAAGATGACCAAAGTCCATTCCAGTTGTACGATGTATGTTGTATGTGGGTAGAATCAGTGAGAGGACAGTTTTTCATTCATTTTAAGGTAGAAAACAAAAGTTCTTGAGAGTGAAGTTTCAAAATGATCAGAGAGATGCTGTCCATTGTTTCGGACTAATTAATAAGTAAAGCAAAGGGAGCAACAGTTAAATGAGACACTGCAGAGGACAGATCAGAGGACCAATAACAGAAAATAACAGAAATAAACTGCCGAGACAAATCAAGCTCAAAACAAAACTTCTCACTTCCATTTCCTGTTTCAAAATAAAAGTTATCTCTGCTATTTTGAATAATAAATTTTAATTAATTCAAAATATAATTGGATATCTAAACTTATTTTCCTAAGTCTTTTAATGTTTATGAATTTGTAATTAAATTAAATCTTTGTTACAGTTTGTTAAGCTAAACATCAATTATCACACTAACCTACCCTCCATAAAGAGCGGCTTTCCCACATCCACATTCTTCCTGTCTTGACTAGGTTTAGGGTTTTTTATCATTTACATTTTTACTATTTTTACTTGGCATATGTTACTATTCATGTTAGTCTGTAATGTAAATATGTTAAGTTTTCTCCTACAAAGGACTTTGACTTGCCTTGTGCCTGAATGACGTCATGCAAATAAACCTTTTCTTTTCTGCTTCAGGTCCCAGATGCTCTTCCTGAACATTTGCACCAGTTCTACATGGAGTTTAACTCCATTGACTCTCTGCCCGAGGGTTTCCTGGGGGGATTAGCTCAGCTGCAGTATATAAGGATGTCTCACAATCTGCTGAAAGACAAAGGGATCCCATCCAACACCTTCAATATAACCGGACTGGTGGAGCTGGACCTGAGCTTCAACAAACTGGAGAGAATCCCTACTGTCAGCACCACACTGCAGCATCTCTACCTGCAAGCCAATCAGATCAAAGGTAAATGGCCTTTCAGGCATATTGTGAGGAAATTACCTCACTCACAGGGGTATTTTATAAGTCACTGTCCTGTCATTGCAGAGTTCTCCCTGGGAAGTTTCTGCCCCGTTGTGGACGTGACAAATTTCTCCAGACTGCAGACGCTGCGACTGGATGGGAACGAGATCAGTCAGGAGGACATCCCGTCAGAGTCTGCTCTCTGTCTGCGTTGGGCTTCCAGCATCCAGATCTAACCACGTGCATTAGACCACTGTTCAAGAATTGTCAAACCCCAATCAGTGCAGGCCCAGTGGCATATTGTGATGTTATCACACACACAGCTGTGATTGTGTTCAAATGTGAAATTTAACAGATGTTTCTTCAGCAGTATTATGCTGCATCAAAGGTCAGAAAACATTGACATGCTTTAGTTAAGAGCAGTCACTTGATCATGATTACATGTTGTACTCAAAATTAGTTTAGGAGCTTTAATATAATTTGTATTATATGATATGTCTGTGACTATGATCCATTTTTGTTGTGAGGATCATTTATAGCCTTTTATTTGCCTTTAATTTCAGTTTTTCTTTATGCGTCTTCTCCTATAGTTCTCTCTGTTTTACTCTGTTTTACTCTGTTGTCTCTGATACATAATATAAAGTCCTGCTCAAAATCTTAAGACTGCAAAAACATTATAAGCATTCAAATTTCATGCTCATTGGTCTAATTTAAGTAAAGTGTAAAACAAAAGAAAAAACAAACAAAAAGGGGGAAAAAACTAATACAGTGGGAAAGAGTCACGTATTATGACTGAAGTTCACTATTATTAATACTTGGAATCCCTAAAACAGAGTTTAGTGTCAAAAAATTACACTTAGATCTGTTAACTTTAAAACTTGATCACTTTTTCAAGTGTTGTTCACTTCACAAATGCGTTTTAGACACGCTTGATATCAGTACTTCCGGTATGGCTGGTGGCGATATCATATGTTTTTATTGTAAATCTCTCCTGCTATATATTCAACAGGATAGATAGATAGATAGATAGATAGATAGATAGATAGATAGATAGATAGATAGATAGATAGATAGATAGATAGATAGATAGATAGATAGAT
>NW_006800063.1:366083-444994 GCF_000485575.1 Poecilia formosa | reverse complement strand
ATAGATAGATAGATAGATAGATAGATAGATAGATAGATAGATAGATAGATTTCTCTATATTTTGAGATCCTTTCAGAATGATCTAATTAAGGGCCTCCTGTCCCTTTAAATCAAAGTAAGCTGTCGCAGGCCACGCCCCCAACTCAACGTTCACATTCGCACTTGAGGATGACTGTAACCAGACGTGATACTATATAATCATACATTTTGAAGTGATGCAAGTACTTTCTGAAAGGTAAGTCAAAAACAAAACACTTGCCTTTCCCACCACCCATTGTGCTTTGTATACAGCGTCAAAACCAACTGATCAATAGTTCTGGAGCTCCGCTTGGTTAGTTAAGGGGTTGGGGGGTTGCTAGGTAACCGCGCAGTGCCGTTGATTCTAGCTTAAAATCAACGGCAGATAACACAGATAGTTTTCTAACCCCCAAATCCGCTTTTGTTTTCCTGATAAACTGTCTAAATAAGTTATGTATGGTTCTATCTTTATTTTGTATTTTGACGTTTTTGTGTGAACTTCTTTAGTTTCGCATTATTTTTTGCCTAAAACCGTCTCAGTGCGGCCCCTTTCCTCTTAACGGTGCCAGCAGTTGAATTATTCAATTTGTTTCAAACCTTCAGGTTTTTCTCACTAAGCCCCGCCTTTGGGAATAAACCATCTCACTCAGACACACAACCGACTTGGGAGTTGGGAGAGTTACCGTGGCCACAGCAACAAGTGATGATGGCCTCCAAATGTGTGATTTATTTTGTTTGTTCACAATGTGGACACAGAGCGGAATGGGTCTCCTTTACTCTGACTATTGGCGAAGGTATGCAGCAGGATGAACAAGGACTGTCAGACAGGAAACGGGATCTCTGGCTGTTTACTCAGGACATAGGAAGCTGCTGGTTGTTTTTAACAAGGTTAAAGAGGTTTTTGAATTGGCTTTTCAGACACCAAAGAATAACTTATTGCCAAAAACAGCAGTTTCTTTTTTTTATTTTTAAGAGCTCGGGCTGTGGTAATAACAGCTACTTATTCTATCTTTATTAGGTAATTGTATGGATCTGACTGCATGGCACAGCAATCATAGCCCCACAAACATAAATACTGCTCTTGATAAACATTCACATGTACAGTTGTTTAGGACACCAGTCACAAAAAGTAGTGTAATTTACATCACTAATCTGCACACAGTAATTGCATTTAATCATATTTTCACATTTATTTTACTGATACTCATTGACTGGAGAAAATATTAAAACTCACAATCCTGACACAGATAGTTTTGTGGAGTTTAATCATACTTGACTGAAATTTATGATCACAACAATAAATCAAAATTTGTATTATGATAAGTAATTTATCACGATACATGGTAAACAATACAATAAATACCGACCTCAAATTGAACCTCAACTGGAACTATATGTGAATATTGCATAGACCCCTTTTATCAAATTTCATTTATGTACAATTATACATTTGAACAGTATAATCTGCATTTGAATTCAGCCCTTTTTACTCTGATGTATTTGAATACAATCCAGTGAAACCAGCTGACTCCAGAAGTCACCTAATTTGTAAGCCGTGTCTAATATTGAGGAATACAATCTCTGTGTAAATCCAGCTGTTTTGTTTCTTCACTCAATATAACACTACACTAGTGTTGTGATGTATCCAAGTGTGATCAGATGCAGAGTCCAGTCAGTGGCTGTTATCCCTCACGGACAGTAATTCAAATTGAGATTTCATGTTTTTTATATGTGGTTTAAGTGCTGTATTTTTAAAACATAATTAACACAAAGTTTATGTCATTTAGCTATGAAGACGGAGATCAGGAAAAGAGGATGGAGAGAGAAGGAATCAGGACAAAGGTTGGTCTAATATTAGGTGGAAGTGTAGGAACAGCCACTTAATCCCAAATATTTGATTTTAAAATATTATTTACTTTCTAAAAGTGCATTAGTAAGTGATGCGCTTTTAGAAAATGTTTAAAGCTATTAAATAATGCTTTTTTAAAACAGCAGTTTGTACATATTTGTTCAAACAATCACTATATCACTATGTTGTAACAGCATTATCTAGGACAATCTCTAAAAAAAAAAAAATCAAACTCCTCTGCTTTCTCCCTATGGACCTGCTGTCATTTGAACAAATACTTTGTTCTGTCAGAAACAACCAATCAGAGCCAGGAGAAGGGTCTTAGCGCTGTCAATCACCCTCATACACGTGTTTTAACAAATATCTAAAAAACATATTTTTATAAAAGTTGCATAGTGTAGCATTAACCTTACGAAAACACAGTTAGCAGTGATCTCTATTGACAACAATATTGCACTCGGTTTCATTTGATGCCATTGTGGAGAAATTGGTGAGTGAAAACGGACATGTAACAATTTAGTGTTAGCAGTCCAGGCTGCTGCTCAGATGTCAAAATTTATTCATTTAGTCATTAATATTTTGCAATGTATCCGCATGGACCTCAGAAAGTATGTAGTTGTGCCCCAGCTTGAACAGCATCCGCAGACTGCTGCACTCTACAGGTTTCTGACGTGCACAACAATGACCGTCAGCAAGGGATGGGAATGGAGAATTGTTTTTTGGAGAGAGCCGGTTGTAGAGAACCAGTTCTCAGTGGTTAAATTCGTTGGACTTGTTAATCTTCTAATCTAGCAATTCCACTTGTCGGTTCTAATAGCATGTGATGAATTTGGCTTAGTTTAAAGGAATTTGATGTTTAATCACACAACTGTTGACAGCACTTACCAAAAGCAGAAACCAAAGTTACCTCTGTATCAGGGATTATGGGATAAGATGTCAGATCCATCGTCAGGCTGTGATTATATGTTGACAATGTGACCAAATGTGTGTACAAGCTGTTATTATCTGAGCTCTGAGCGCTATGCGTCAGCAGAAAGCGGTATTAGACTGTACCAAAGACTGTTGAGATTTCACTGATTTTGATAAACAAATTTCTTTATTTGTGCGTTATTTCTATGAAAGAGGACGATGAGAGGAATCATCCGTACTGTATTTACCTGCACAAATAAGCCCTGTTAATAAAACTTTTCCCGAGTGTTGCTTTTTTCTGGGGGGGATTGATAAATAAAAATAGACTTCAAAATGATCAGTATTTTTCATTTGTTACATTGTCTATACTTTGTCATAAAGCAGGATGCATCCAATAATGGACATGTTACCCGTGAAAACTGGTCAAACAAGCGTGACTATGTTCTCTCCATGATCGGCTATGCTGTTGGACTGGGAAATGTCTGGAGGTTTCCCTACCTGACCTACAAGAATGGAGGGGGTACATTAATATTCTCAGATCCATTATCCAATCCACCGGGGCTCCTTTTCAGTCTTGTCATTAATTGTGCTACCATTTTTTTTTTTTTTATTCTGTGCCATTGTCATATAGGGGCCTTTCTCATCCCATACTTCACAATGCTTCTGGTGACTGGTATCCCCCTTTTCTTCCTTGAAAGTTCCTTCGGTCAGTTTTGCAGCCAGGGTCCGATCAATATTTGGAGAGCAGTGCCAATCCTGCAGGGTGAGATTAGAAAAAAAAACAAAAACATATGTCAATAATTTCAGGGAGATGAAAGGTAGATGTGGTTAATGGTCAACGCTGTGTCCACAGATGAACGCGGTTCTCATATTTAAAGAGAACCGCTGTTAGTGAACAGCTCTATTAGCAACAGTTAACTTCATCCCAGCTCTGATTGTGCGGTAGCTTCTTTAAGACTTTGATAATGCAAATTCTCCTTTAGCTGGTAAAAGGACATGAAGAGCATTTTAACAAGTAAAATTTAAGTAAAATATAGATATTTTATCAGCCATTAGACAAGTCATTCACTATTCAATCATTTACTGTTGTCTGTGAAAACAAATCAAATATACATGTAAATACTGATAAGTAATGAAACTCTTTGACGGGCTGCACAGCTGTTAGTGCTTCTGCCTTGTAGCAATAAGGTCCTGGGTTTGAATCCTGGCTTTTGAAATGCACTGTACACTGATAGAACTGATGAAATGTTTATGTTTTAAGGAGTTTTCATCATTTTACAGTTTATATTCTCGCCTCTCTTTCCAGGTGTCGGCATAGGGATGGTGTTGGTGACTCTCTTAATATCTATTTACTACAACGTCATCATTGGTTACAGCCTGTACTACATGTTTGCCTCCATGCAGAGCCCTCTTCCATGGACCAGCTGCCCTAACACCACTACCACCACTACCTGCAGTGACAAGCCTTTTGGTGCTTATTTAAAATGTCATAGTTGCATCTTCTGCGGTTTAGAAGGAGGTGCCATTTCTCTGAGGTTTTAAACTGTTTAGGAACATCATAAGATGTCAAACGATTGCATTGTGACAGATGACACAATACAATCAAAAGACGTGTGATCCATTCACTAACTGTTTATCTTTTTTTTAGTATTTTGTAATGTCAGTGGTGTGTTGACACAATCGGTCCAGACTTGTAATCCATCCAACATAATCAAGATGGATGTCCAGAGCCCCAGCGAGTACTACTGGGAGTAAGAGCTACACATTTCTAACGAGCATGCTAAAATTGACCCTACTGCATGCTAGCATGCTAAAGATGTCTCTCTTGTCATGTTTAGCCATGTGGCTCTGGAGCGATCTGGTGGCCTGGATCAAACAGGACCAGTGGTTTGGCACCTTGCTCTTTGCCTGTTGTTGAGCACCGTCCTTGCAGGTGCAACTCTGATCAAAGGCATCAAGTCATCAGGAAAAGTATGTCCTCATATCTACAGCATATGGATAAGCTTGTCCATAATTTGAAGTGGAAAATTAAAAGTTCTGCCATATTTGACTGAAGAACTCTTGCGCAATGCAGAATACAGTTCTCTAAATAAGTTTATGTTCACCCAAGGGAGAAAATTTCATGTTAATTAATGATTAATTAATGATTAATTTGAACTTATCTTTGTCCAGGGTGGAATAACTACCTAATGTAACTTTCCGTACAACTTTAATGATTTTTAAAGAAGTTTGAATGTATTATTCAATCCAGTTACCGTAATTTAAAAAAAATACTTAATTAATTCCAGAAGATAAATAAATGTTGCAACTATTCTTATACAGTTACATTAAAAACGTTGTTGTAGATGCTAATGACTGGGCAGGACAGATCTCCTGTAGCCGTTTGTAGTACAGTGAAGCTGAAGAAGCTTCTGACTGAAGACACTGATTTTAATCCAAGTTTGGTCACTGTAGAACATAAAAACTCAATGCAGAAAGACTGCAGACTGGGATTAAAACTCACCACCTACTTGCTGCAAAGCAAAAGTACTAAGCACTGCTTCACTGTGCTGCCAAATATTTCCACACCACCCAGTTAACATTTGGTTATATGTTCCTTAACAACAGACGGTATGGATTCAACCTTAGATAAAGGGTGCAGAGTTCATACATCTCAAGAGGGAGAATAAACTACAGCTGCTGCCCCAATGTGTCGACAGGAATCAGTTATGGTGGTTCAGGCGTCTGATAAGAACGACTCCTGGGTAAATCTGACACGTCTTACTAAATGTATCATCTGGCCCCAGGAATGAGCTGGAGATTGATTCTGGGAGAGAAATGTCTGGGTTTCCCTTCCAGACCTCTGCAGCATGGATGGATGGATGGATGGATGGATGGATGGACGGATGGATGGATGGATGGACGGATGGACGGATGGATGGGTGGAATTAATAAACAAAGAGTTAATTCTGGGCAACATGCCTTCAGTTTACTTTTTCACCCTTTCTGTTGTTTCTCTGTTGTCCAGTGTCTTGTATCAAGCATGTGTGAAATCATGTGATGTACATTTTAAGACTGTCATAAGATTTAAGATTTAGCCACTCATTTCCAACTCATCTTCTTTCTCCGAAGGTTGTGTATTTCACGGCCACATTTCCTTATGTGGTGATTTTTATCCTGCTGATCAGAGGAGTGACACTAGAGGGAGCTAGAGATGGGATTGAGTTCTACATTGGGACCCAGTCCAATTTGACAAAGCTGGCTGAAGCCCAGGTGGGTGTCCAATCAGCCATTATCTGCCTCAGCATGTAACACTAGCTTATACTTTTCAGCTGCACTGTGTGTGTGTGTGTGTGTGTGTGTGTGTGTGTGCGTGCGTGTCTGTGTGTATGTGTTGTAGGTGTGGAAAGACGCAGCAACCCAGATCTTCTTTTCCCTCTCTATTGGCCTGGGAGGACTCATGGCCCTCTCTTCCTACAACAACTTCCACAACAATGTGTTCACAGACACAATAATTGTGTCGGTTACTAATGCTGGTAGGAGCCCAGATTGCTGCACTATTTGGTAAAGAAATTTGAAAATGGCTCCAATTTGTGACGCGCTTTCTTGTCTTTAAAGCAACTAGTATCTTTGCTGGCTTCGCAATCTTCTCCATAATGGGTCATATGGCTCACATCTATAAATTACCAGTTGCAGAAGTCGTAAAGGAAGGTCAGACATTCAAAGTGTTCGGCTAGCCCTGAGGTCTGGTGTATGAAACTATCAGCATTGATGTCATTGTGTTTTATTCTGCAGGATTTGGCTTGGCATTCATTGCCTATCCAGGAGCTCTCACTAAGCTCCCCGTCTCACCACTGTGGTCCGTTTTGTTCTTCTTCATGATTCTGACTATCGGTCTGGACTCTCTGTTTGCAGAAATAGGTTAGACCTTCAACTCAGAGTCAGTCTGTTGGATTTTCATTTTCTAAAGCCTCTCCTTTTGTCCGTAGAGGTGGTATTGACCTCCCTGCAGGATGCTTTTCCCAGAGTCTTGAAACCCAGGCGAGCCTTGCTGACAATAGCAACATGTACATTCATCTACATTCTGGGCCTGCCGTGTGTCACAAGAGTAAGTTTGTCTCACTGCAGCTTTCTGTTATCTGTTTTAAAACCTGGCAATGCGTTCTATCTGTTCCTTTGAATTAAAGGCTGGAATCTACTGGGTGACACTCATCGACTCGTTTATTGCCAGCTGGGTTGTGCTATTTTTGGTTCTCTTAGAGGTCGTTGGTGTTTCCTACATATATGGTAAACATGACCTCCAAAAATCGGTGCACACATTTATGAAAGCGAGAGACTCCTTCAAACCCCAGTCTGGGTGTTTTTTTGTTTTGTTTTGTTTTGTTTTGTTTTGTTGTGCTTTGTTACATTGAACAGGACTGGACCGTTTCATAGATGACATCGAAATGATGATTGGAGAACATTCCCCCCGTTTCTGGCTGTGGTGGAGGTTATGTTGGTTCCTTTTCACCCCCTGCATCTTACTGGTAAAAAAAAAGAAAAAAAGAAAAATAACTTATACATTGTTTCTGCTTCTTCTATTTATCATGTTTAAGTATAACGACGTATAAAAGAACTGTTTAAATGGATAAATAATGAAAAACCTAGACTTAGGCCTACTTTTGTGCACCTAATATTTGGATGTAAATTTTTCAGAGCCACTGTAATTTTGATCAACATTTATCTGAAGATGCAGATAAAGATACCAAAGATCCCAGCGTTTTGTTTTGTTTTGTTTTTTTCTCTAAAGTCATACTTCATTGTTGTTTAGGTTATCTTGGCATGGTCTCTATCGACCTTTACAGCCCCCACATATGGAGACATACACTTCCCATCCTGGGGGTTGTCTCTGGGATGGTGCATGCTTTTTTTCGTCCTGATCTGGCTCCCTATTGCTGCCATCTATCATCTGAAACAAAGTAAAGGAAGTCTCATAAATGTAAGTAAGCGAGTCATAATTTTAAATCTTATGTGTGCTGTTTTTCTGCATTTTTCTGATTTCAAATGTTTTGACATCTGCAGCGAGTGAGATCAATGTCTGCCCCGTCGAAGGACTGGCATCCCTTCCTCGACATGCATCGAGGAGAGCGTTACCCAAAAAATGAACGTGTCCAAGGAGTGGACATCCCCAATGAGGTTGACGAGAGGTCCAGCCAATGCCTTTAATGTGTCTGTTCATCTGTTTATCGGTTAATCTGAGTATGTGAGGCATCTTTCTCAATCTATAGAAATACTTTTAAAAAAAGACAAGAAAAAAAAATGTTTAGCATGATTACTTTTATTTAAATGCATTGTGGGACCAAATAGTGTTTGTAATCTAAACTTAAACTTACTTGTAGCATTGTTAAAAAAAAAAAAATTCTGATCATTTTGATTGTGTGTTTTGTTTATTTTATTATACCTGACAAGGTGATAATTTGCCATTGTCTCATTGTGACGATCTTGATCAGCAACATTGTATAGTCATGTGGATCAATGCACATGAAGCCTAAATAACAACCAACGTTTTGCAGACAAAAAAAAGTGGGAAAATCAAAACGTAACCGACCACACTATTTTTACTCCGTAGGGGGCGTGAGGAATTATACGCTACTTTGTCCTGGCGTCTGAAATAAAATCCCTGCAAAAGTTTGTGAATAATATGCAAAAATGTGAAGAAAAAAAAAAGTAATTTTTTTAGGGCTGAGGCTTAAATCCATTTATAACGACTTAGGTGACCCTCCTTGGTTCTCGTCTGACATACCATTTGGTTTTATTATTCCATCTAGCTCTTCAGAGGAGAGAAAGAAGGGGTTGATATTTGTTTTTTATTTTCTTTCATAACCTCTTCTGAGCGATCAGATAACCATTATCCTGAGAGCCTCAGGGTATTTTTTTAAAGCCTTTGTATCTGCCACCTAATTACCTGAGTGAGAATACACCTCACTGCTGGCTGCTCTACTCACAAACACACACTCTGCCCGGCTAGGTTTCCTCATAACAACAGCAGCATCCTTCCCAGGTTAAACACAAGTTTAGCCGTATCAGATATGAGACAATTTTACTATATGATCCGATGTCACCTTCTGTTTATATACATAGTTCTTTGGAGCTTTTTATGTATTACACTGATATGTTTGTTAGCTAGTAATTCTGTTGTTTACATGTAATTGACCGTGCATGTTCATATTTTAAGTTTTCAATTAATCTACGATTTTTGTAAATGAATGTGTCATTTTATTCTGTATTTGTACCACTATTGTTTAAGATTTCAATAAAAAACCAACATCAGATGCCTTCATCAAACTCAGACATAAAACAATTTCCTGTGTTTGTGCTGCATTTTATGTTGTTTTGTTTCCCAGAAGGATTTAATGTGTCCCAATGACCTTTAGGATCCTGTCCAGTAAGATCTGAATCAGGTGTTGACATCAGCGATGACATCATTACATCATGTGTTGGTCTGTGAAGAAAAGGGAAATACAAGGTTGATGTTCATGTTTGACTTTGAAAGTCACACCACGGCTACAACATAAAGAGAACTACATGTGAGATTGTATGATAGACATTCAAAAGTTTTTTTGTGTTTTATAAATATATATATAACATATTAATATTTTAAATACAAACATTTATCCTATTTGTCTGGCTTAATTATCAATATGCTCCAAAGTCTACAGAAATTAGATGCCACATAAAATGACACATGAAGAACAAAAAGTATTTTCCTACTGTATTCTTCTCCATCACAATAACATCTTTTAGTAAAACTGCATTGCCACTTAGAGTTCAAATTTTGGCTTCCTAACTTGAACACGTGACTTTGATTGTTTTGAACAGCTGTTCTCCATTTTTAGGGGTAAACGACTTTCCAAATCACACAACCAGTCCACAGTGGATCTTTAATAACTTAGTTTTTGATATGGATGCAATGTTTCGCTAAATACTGATAAGGAATTTTACTCAGGCACAGAAGAAACACCTTGAGGCTCGTGCCCAAGTAAAAGCTCTATGCATGTATCCTTTTGTCACCAGAGTTACTCCCATCTCTAGCTTTATTCATCTTTTATTTTATTCTATTTTATTCATATCTTTTTTTCATCCATCTTTAGCTTAATCTGCAGGCTTTCTGATTTAGCTTTAGGGACTAAAAAGACCACAGAAGAAAGTGAATGTAGTGTTTGGTCAACCATGGTAGTCTTATTTGAGGAGATGTGGGGGAAGCTAACAATTAGGGTGACGGCAGGAAGAAGAAGCAAAAAGCCTGGTCAGCAATTACAGGCAGAGTTTGATCATTTAACAGCAATGAATAATTCTTTATAAAACAATTCGTAAATACTAGAAGATTTTATTTCTTCAAAATGTACTTTTACAAAATGTATCATCTGTTGAGGAATGCTATAAAGACACAAACCATTTTCTATCAGTAGTAAAATATGTATTGTTTTTTGTTTTTTTTATGGCTGCATCACCACACCTGACCACCAGATAGAGCTGAAAAGTCACGTGGAGTCCAATTATATTTTACATAAGATCCTCACAGATTTCCATTAAGCCGTCCCCAAAAGACGTTACATTAACTCTATGAAATGGTCAGAATATCTGTGAGCTGCATGCAGAACAGCTCTCTTTATGTGAAAGAAAAAAAAAATTAAATCTTGCTCCTTTTTTTTGTCTTTTGCTCCCAAAATGAAATTACAGTGAACTTACTGAACCTCAAACCAGATTCTTCGTCTTTCTTTCTCTCTGCGTGCAGGGAGAAGCAGCAGACAGTGAGATATAGAGCCCTGTTTGAACTGTATGTTATAAATCAAACGAATCCAGATTCATTTTTGTTGTTTTCAAGTTTCTCAAAATGTAGAAAAAGCCACTAAAAATACCACAGGGTAGCACTTGCGGCCCCGGTAATTGTGACAGATGCTTTTTTTTTTTTCTGAAGGAAACAGAAATGCGCAAAAGTGAATTTATTATTATTATTTGAAAAAAACCTGAGCCGAGGTTCGGTTCTGTTTTCCATCTCTGTCCCTCTCCTCTCTGTCCACCTTCGTCCCCCCACCCCCCTCCACCTTCCCACTCACCCAGATAAGTCAGGCTTCTCAACAGCCTGTTGCTATTAGATACCGCTGAGCTTGTCACCATGGCAGCAAATGCTCCATCATTCTTCTTTTTTTCTCTCTCTCTTTATTTTACTGATGCACACTCTCACGTACACAGACTCCCTCGTCCACGCATGTCGTTATAGGTGGCTGTGATGTGGTGGGAGGAGGCTTGTCCTTGAGTTGTTCAGTCTTCTCAGGTCCGGCGTGGAGGTGGGGGAGGTGGGGGTGCACCCACCTGTGAACAGAATCCAAATGCCCTGACAGGAGGGGAGACATGCTCTGCCACACATCAACACGTATCCCTCATGCACACTGAGACATGTGTGTAGGTGTTCATGTGCAAGCCGGTCCTCTAAAGTACTCTATAGGGAGATAACGCTGGTTTTGCATGCAAGGGAAATTAAAAAAATATATATATATTCGTGGCTTTTTACACTGCGACAACAGAATGCAACAATTACTCATAATCTGTAAATATGAGACTCAAAATCAATGCCTCTGTTCACACGCAGACATCCACTCGCTGAACATCACTTGTTGTGCTGACATGAAGAGATTGAAACAACAGACGTGACTTGAATGCTCACGTACTGTGCAGATGTCCCAGGAAGCTGACGTCAGATGAAAAGAAAACACACAGAGAGGGAGAAAAGGTGAGACGGGGGGAAGGAGGAGAAGAAGAAGGAAGAGAGAGAGAGAGAGAGAGAGAGAGAGAGAGAGAGAGAGAGAGAGATGGGGACGGGAGAAGACGAGGGGAGAAGCGGGGACAGTCAAAGCTGATTCTCTTTCGCCAGTGAAAGCAACAATCCCCCGCCCCCCGTGTTGCCATGGCGACCTGCTCTCGCTACCCTCTCTTCAGCGAACTACCACTTATCCTTGCTGCCTTTCAGTCAGCAGGGCATGTGGGTGTGTGTGCTTTTGTGTGTTGGCTCTTGAATGAATCAGGCAAATGAAAGGGAGAGCATTTAGAGAGCCAAGTTTGCAGTTTCTTTAAGTTATCTAACCTCTTTTCTTTCCCTTTTCCTCTTCTTTTTGTTTCACTAACGAAAAACTTGATATGCTTGTTTTGTTTTGCCCCATACTGTTACAAGGCGTTTGAAGTAGATCAGATTTCTGTTCATGTAAAAAAAAAAAAAAAACCTAAACATTTGAGGCACAGACAGAACCTACATTCTGTTTAAGAGGACAGCAGTGTACTTAAAAAATGAATAGGGCTGAAAACCTTTTATAAAAGCTGTTATTTCTATACATGCAAATGTAGTGGGAACACTGTATTTGATATGTTAAATCAAAACATGAAGAAAAATATATATCAAATTTGCCAACACTCAAAAGAACATAGAAAAAACTATACTGCTTACAAGACAACATTTGCTGCTCAAAATATGTAATTTGCAAAGATACCATGCATTTTATTCTATTGAGGATGTTTTTCTTCAGTTTATTTTTTTTTACTACTTACTCCTCACTCTGCAGTTGTTTACTGTTTGTGTCCTTATTTCTTGCAAAGATTTTTTAACTGTTTTCAAGAGCTAAAAGAAAATAGTATGTGCCTGTATCTGCCACACAGTTTTGCTGCTGTGCATGAGGGATTTTCCCACTCAGGGACCAATAAGAGTTATTCTGTTCTATTCCAAGTGAAAAAAGGTTGAAAGTTTAGTTTTTCTTCAGAATCACTGAACTAACAGCGTAAGTGAACACAAAAAAACCTTAAAACAGCTGAGACACAGCAGCAGATGACCACACCTGGTGCTGCTACTGTCATCTACAAACAGGCATTCAGATCACAACTGCCACTAGCTTGTGCTAACTAGTTAGCAGTGTTGAGAAAATAAATTTAAAATAAGCTAGTTTTAAAACTTAACATGTCTTGATTCAAATGGCCTAATTGTGGTTTTGAATTTAGTAATGTATTCTGACTTTTTGACCTTTATGTTACCTGTAGTTTCAGCAGATGGTTTGCTAGGATCGTTTGAACTGCCTTTTGTCTGTGGGAAAACAATGCATTGGAAGCTTTTCACACTCATCTGTGAAAGGCCGTAAACACGGCAGGGGTTTCTGGCTTGAGAGAGGGTCAGAGATAGTTCCTGGTTGGAGGAGCAAAGATACGCCTTATTTGAATAAATTAAAGATAAGATTACGCCTTAACTATAAAACTTTCTACACAGAAGAAACAAATCAGATTTGCTCTTGCAATTCTCCAAAGATGTCTTTGCACATCTTTGCTTTTCTTCTTCTTTCCATTTATGTCAGGTAAATGGATGTATGTCTCCGTTGTTCTGCAGTTTCTGGTGTAAGTTTATGCATTGTCGTATATTGGATTAAACTCTGTAATTCTGTGACGTCAACACGCATTGCTCTTGTTTTCCTTGTGGCCACACACGGCCCGCTGAGAGGACCTGGGATCCAGAGGAAGAGAGAGCCAAACTTTTTTCCAAAGTTAACCAATTTATTTAGAATTTCTTCCTTAACAGCAGATAAAAGGTTAGCAATATTTTACGTGAACAAACTTTGTCTCTCTAGTTGTAGTGTGAACTGAAGCAGAAACTGAACCCTTTGGTATTAATATAATTTTACAGCATAATTTTTCCATCTTAGCATTTCATATTTCATCTTGCGGGAAAAGATCAGCGAAGTCTGATTAGGTGAAAATGGCAGTTTTGGTCGTTTTTCTTGGCCCAATATTTAGTTAAAACTACCCAAATAAAATAAAATATAATCCAGGCTTTTATATAAGTAATGAACTCCCAGCTTCACTTTCTTATAGCGTTGTACATTATTCTGAACAAGACTGCAGAGGTGCATACCACAGCTCACACACTGATTCTGTTTGTTTTCACACTGTGAAGAAACTTAAAAATGTATCAGTGACTCAACATCAGCACTCAGCAGTCGTTTTTTTATTTTTTATTTTCGTTTCATGTTTAATGTTTAATGTATAACCTCAGAGTGAAAGTGTTTGACAGCTGCCTGCAAAGTATTTCAAAGTACTTAATGGATATCAGTATTTTTTTTTCAACTTTGAAAAGCAGGAGTTATGTATTTCAAAATCGGACGTAAACATGACGCGAATAATCACATCTTCTGAATTTCACCGTGCTGATAAAAATAAATTGCTGTCTTGACCAATCACTTGAATGTCAGTCCGACTGGATTAAACTGATTAAGTATTTCTGTATATAAATTAGTATATACTTATACTTTAAATTAATCTGTTTGTCTTGTAAAGCGGAACAACATTTGTTGTAAATCCACTTTAAATGGAAACATTTAAAAAGATGTTCAACAATTGTGAATTATTAAATTAAATTAAATTAAACTAAATTAAATTAAATTGCACTGAACTGTGTTGAAATTAATTTAATTAAAATAGGTTAAGTTAAGTGATATATTTATTGTAACCATTTGCTGATGCAGATCAGCACATATCTGCCTCAACTAGAGAATAACATGTTCTCCAGTTTTACCCATTCTGAGGAGGGTCTCCTGGTTTCTGTTTCATATCTCAATTAAACCCCAAACAATCAGTAAATTATGATTGGCCAGTTAAAATTTGCAGATACTCTGATCAATCCTAAAATAAGAACAAATTTAAATTTCTCCTGTTGAAACTTTTAAAGGTTTGACTGATTGAGGCAAAAAGTGATTCAGAAAACAAACAAACAAAAAAACTTATTTCTTTTTATTTCTTAACATGAATTTTCTTAACCACTGAAATAAAGGTTTGGTTTTTCTAAATGTCTGGAGTGTCTATAAATCAAGAGAATGCTGTAGATCTCCTAGGCTTATTTTCCAGGAGCTGAAGAAAAACAGGCCATCACCGACTCAAGAACCGCCGCTATTATTTAACAAACTGCCTTGCTCTTTTATGACATTTTGGCCAGTTGCATGGTTAAAAATGAGGCACTTTAAACTAATTGATTGTGTACTCTGCCTGATTAATAACATGTCGGTACCATCGTTGCCAACATCTATTAGTACAACCTGCTTTTTGCTATTTGGGTGTCCCAGAAGGATGTTTCTTGTGCCAGATCCAGCTGACATTCCCGCTCCTGTCAGACAGTTTCTATGGTATTTTTATTTAAACAAGCCTTCATTGCTCACTGCTTACATTCACGTGTTAAAACATAGCATTTTTCTAGTTAAAAGCTAATGTATTAGTAGATACATTAGCTGAAATTAGCTTTGATCATTTCTACAGTGACCTACAAATTTTTTCAAAATATCTTAACCTCAGTTTGAGCTCTGGTGCACCTGATAATATCTGTGAAATATTTTTGACCATTCCACAATTATGTCACATAATGTCCTTAAATCTAAACCTTTCCATGAAGCCCTGACTGTATGATTGGTTAGGATGCTGGAAGGTGAACCTTTGACCCCTGTTTCAAGGTTTCTTCCATAATTGCCCCTTATTTAGCTCCATCCATCTTACCTTCACCTCTAACTTTGTCCCTGCTGAAGAAATTAATCCCAACTGCATGACTCCTCCTTCTACATGCTACAGATTTTAGCTTGCTGCTGCTAAGCATTAGTTTTTGCATGTTGGACAAAAGATTTATTTTTTTTCTATAAAGTGACCATAGCTGCTTCTCCTGCAAATATAAAACCTGCAGATAGATCTGCTTTTGGCTTTCTTTCAACAATTGAACAATCTTGTCATTCTTCCATGAAAAGTGGTTCATTAATAGTCATCCACCGCTTGACTGCTTTGCTAATTAATGCTCTCTTACCTTCTCTGCCAGTTTAGGTGGTGACTATTTCTTAAGAGTTTTCCATCTGGTCTGTACTCTTTCCATATTAAATAATAAATAAGATATTTATATATAAGAAATATTGTTTTATAATGTAACCCTGCTTTGCACATTTCCACCATTAAGACCAAGCAGACATGTGATCCTTGGTCTTAATGATGCTGGTTGTTTTCTAACAAACTTTTTTTGGCAGTCACAATATTGTTAGTACAAATACTAACTTTAAACTAAATGTATATGAATATTTAGTGTTTATAAATAATGCAAAACATCTTGTTATAAATACAGCTGTATTCAGCCGATGTGTGATTCCTGAAGACAATTCATACCACATATTTTAGATTTTGTATTTGTGGAAAATATTGAAAACTATGATTCCTTTTCCAACACTAAAAATCAACTAAACACAACTAAAAATCCCTGTGATTTTTAGAGCTAGTCCCTATGGCTGCAGATAGTGTTTCTCTTCTAGATTCAGCTGAGTTGGACAGTAATGATATTTTACATTGGCTTCTTCTGTTTTCAAAATGTTTGTTTTTGTTTAACTGCAATCTGCTGCTTTACCTGTGCACACTGTTCCTTTAATATCCAAACAAATTGAGCTGAAATTGTCAGTGAGGACGGACTGAAGACGATGTCCTGCAGCTCAAAAACTGACACCATCAGTTATCTTCCACATTTTATAGGAACTGTTATGTTCACTAGGGGGCTTCATCTCCTCCGGTGAGCAAATCTAAGATTCAAAGCAATTTGCGGTGCCATTTGTCTTGTAGAGATGCATAACGAGAATCACTTCTATTCATCTACCATGAGCTTTTGTCTCTCTAAAGAGCCGAGGTTGTGTTTCTCTGTGATTTACAGCAAACATGAAAAGCATTTTGCATTTTAGGAAGTATTTGCTCTTCCTCACTCATCACCAGTTCTCTTCATTAATCCTATTTAGGTTTTAAAATCACCTTTAAGAAGACACAAATTCCTCATGTCCAGTCCCAAATGAGAGCATTTACAGCATATGCATGGTGGACATTTTAATTTTCACAGATTACTCTACATTATTCTGCATCCTAACTGTTCATCACGTCTGAGGTGGATTGCAGAGGCCTGGCGAACCTTACAGAGTAAAAAGGTTACGGCTCAGCTCCCCCCGCTGCTGTCTTCATTTGCAACATAAAGCCAAAGTAATGACATGAGTTATTCCATGCAGAATTATGGCACTGCTGCTGATGTATAAACCTGCTGCAGTAAGAGCCTCTCAGTGTTTGTAGTCATATTACGTTACTGTCATACATAAATTACCACCAGTAGCCGTAGCTGTTAATGTTGCATACAGACTCTGCAGCTAAGAAAAACAGAGAATGGAGACATGGGAGGAATGCTACAAAAAACATGGCAACTGGGAAAGTCAGTTTGGCAGTAGAGACCAGGAGAGTATCATCACAGAGAAAGGCTTGTTCATAAAAGCTTCATTAATATTGGATAAGACTCGAGAGTCTTCATCAAAACTTTAATTTACCTAAATTTGAACAAGTTGATTATAGGACCACTTTTCAGATTTTAGTTTCAGATTTAATGCTGCCACAACTCCATCTCCACTTCCTACCCTTTGAATTTGTAAAATGAGTTTAAGCACATGTGCATCCCATTCATTTGGATTAATTATTGAAAAGTTTGTTTATTTTGGCAAATAAATGCAAAATGCAAAATTATTATGTAGATGCATAGCACAAATAGTGATTTATTTTAAGTATTTAGTTCAGTTAGTTTTTACGATCGACGCTCGCAGCTAATTAAAACCCCAAACTGTGTTCCACAGATAATTAGAACATTACATAAAATCAATAAAAACTATTGTTATACAATGTCCTGTCACTACACACCATTATGAGGAAAAGTGGTAACTTGACAAGAAGCGACTAACACCTTCAGCAAGTGACATAAGCTGCGAAACGTTTTTGCTGAAGAAGCTGATTATTTAGAGTGCTGTATCCAAGTATGTCAATGGAAAGTTGAGTGGAAGGAAAAAGTGTGGTTGAAAAAGTTACGCAAGCAAAAGTGTGTCTATGTACTGCGCAGCACAAAGACACAGGATTTAGTGTGGCCCCACAGCCACACTAAATCCCACAGTACCCGGGTGGAGATGTCTTCTCATCATTCTCCTGTGAATACTCCATAGATTTTCCACAGGGATTTGGTTAGGCCAGTTTGTTGGCCAGTTGAGCACAGTGATATTAATAAAGTAGGTATTGGTGCTTTAAGGCTACCAGGTCCGTGACTCTGACTCTGACTACCCACACCTTGTGAATCTCCCTCAAACTCTTGATGTAGCTTTGCTTTATACACCTTTTCACCCACACTTTTTCCTTCCACCTAATTTTCTACTAACATACCATAACATGGTTAAACATGACATTTCATTTTTATTATTATTATTATTATTATTTTTATTGGATTTTTTTTTTCATCTAATTTCCTGAGAAATATTTGTAGGAATCCATGTGTAAGTTTTAGCTTTTACTGAAAAAATAATAATTTTTGGATTACATTCTGGTTTATTGGGATTTACCTGTATGCAACAATTGCTGAACATATCTCCTATTATGTCTACTGGTTTTCACAATGTCTGTATGCATGATCCAGCATTGTGCCTTGGTGTTCAGTGCACATTCAGAATGCCTCTGAGAGCCCAAGCAAACCTTTCATCCAGCAAAAAAACAAAAAAAAACAAAACAGTATGTTGTTATCAAAACAAGAGGTTTTCTATTGGCTTGTGAAATTGGAAAATAGAGAGAGGCTGAGAGTCAGGCAGGCAGTGCGAGAGAAAGAGAGAGAGAAGGAGAGATGAGAAGCGCTGCTGCAGAACACACCTCATCTCCTCTTTAGCTGGAGGGATAGAGGGAGAAAGAGATTCAGTCTGTGCCAATTTTCTCCTCTGCTCCAGAGACGGAGAGGGAGAGCCAGGGAAGTGATATTTCAGAAATCTTATCTGATAAACAAACAACAGACAGAGACAGAGAGAGGGAGAGAGAGGCAGAGGAGAAGAGGTGCCTTGGCGTATGAAGCATCCAAAAAGACAAGACAGAGAACAAATGGAGAAAGAAGAAGCGACAGAGAGAGATGTAGTCAATGCTTCTGTTGCGGTAAGAGACTGGAAATATGTTGATATTTTCTGAGCTAGGAGGACATCCCAGCACGCGCAGGGACATGCACACATGCAGCACTGGATGCATGCGCAGCCACTTAAAGGTGATGACAGCAGGCGTGTGTGTGTGTGTGTGTGTATGTGTGTGTGTGCGTGCGTGTGTGTGCGCGTGCGTGCGTGCGTGTGTGTGTGTGCAGGCGTGTGTTTGCATGTGTGTGTGTGTATGAGTTAAATGAAGAGGCTTGTAGGAAAATAAATGTTTGTGTCAGAGGGTGTCTGGGTGAATGCTGAAACAAATTCAGCTGGAGCAATGCGTCTTTCCTTCTTCTCCTTCTTCTTCTTCTTCTTCTTCTTCTTCTTCTTCTTCTTCTTCTTCTTCTTCTTCTTCTTCTTCTTCTTTGCCTTCTTCTTCTCTTTTCTTTTCTTTCAATCTGCACCCAGCACCTTTATCTCCATCATATCATCCCTCCTTCCTGCTCTCCATTCTGCCCTGTTGCTGAGCCTCTCTGTGCTGGAGCTGCACAGCCCACATACATGCAGCTCCGCTTTACACCATTTTCTCTCTGCTTGCCTCTGACTTTATCCTGAATTGAACAGAAAAAGGGAACCGAAGGAGAAAATGAGTGACTATTCTGAAATGACTTTAAATCCTCCCCATGTTTTTGTTCTTCTGCTCACAGTTCTCATGTAATTTCAGCCCAATGTTTTCTGTCAGAGTTTGGAGATTACAACGGATTACAATCAAATTATCCCACCACCACTGATCTAAATGTAGAGCCGAGTAGGGAGAAATTAAAAGAAATGTGCGTCTCCTGGGGTCACAGTTTTAGTTTCACATGTCCAATGAATAATTTCCTTTATCTGTTTTTTTAGGCAGATATTTATGAGATCTTTTTGCGCATTTATTTTTGCATCATCTTTGATAATCACACTGATTTTTTTTTTTTTTTATTATTAAATAGATCCCAGTGGGATCAATTTAAAAGTGGACATGTCTCAAGGAATCAAACATATTTGACTGCATGAGGAATGTTAACCAGCTCTTAAAAAAACTTGAAAAATCAAAAACAAGATAAAACTTGAAAAGGAAAAATGTTGATCTTCAGCATTTTTTATTATTGGTCTTAAACAAAACAGAACTTGAAGAAAAACAAAAAATATAATTTAGTAATCTAAAACAACTGGCTTTAAAAGTATTCCTCTACAGAGCAAATACACTGTTAGGGCAGTGGTGAAAAACCCAAAAGACGCTTTCTAAATCTCCAAATTTTTTCACAAATAAAGAAAAAAAAAAGCACAGTTTGGGATGTGATGACATTAAAAAAAAAAGTTTTAATTGGATCAACAAGGTGATTCTGATTACATGCAGAACCTGCATGACAAGACAAGAGAACTGCAAAATCTATTCTTTAAATTATATTTAATTTAAAATCACTGATCAGCTGCATATTATTCTGGGTCAATGTTATCAGGAGCCACTTTGGAAAGTATGCTGAGCCACATGTGGCCCTGGAGCCACAGGTTGGAGACCCCTCTGCTGTAGTTCAGGTTATCGCTGGGTGTTTTACAGAAGTGGGTTCATACAGTGGGACAAATAAGTATTTGACACACTGCTAATGTTTCTAATTTACCCACTTACAAAGAATGGAGGTATGTCATTTTTATCGTAGGTACACCTGAGCTGTGAGAGACAAAATCTAAAAGAAAACTCCAGAAAATCAGATTGTGTGAGTTGTAACTAATCAGTTAGCATTTTATTGTTTTAAATATGTATTTGGTCACATAGCAACCAGCAAGAATTTGGCTCCCACAGATCTATTATTTCATCTTTAAGAAACCCTCCTGTCCTCCTCGCAGCACCTGCATTAATTGCACCTGTCTACACCAGCATTCAATGAGACTCCAACTTCTCCCCTACGGATAAGTTGTTTCTGGACAACAGGGACTGAAATGGAAACCTGCACAAGGCTGGGATGAGCTGCAGGACAATAAACAGCTTGGTGAGAAGGCAACACTTGCTGGTGCAATTATTAGGCAACGGAAGACAGTCAGTCTCCCTCAGACTGGCGCTACATGCATTGTGTCGCTTCATGGAGTATCAGTGATTATGAGAAAAGAGAGGGATCCCGAGCGGTCCAAATCAATAACCTGAAGAGAGCTGGGAGCAGCTGCAAAGGCTACAAACACATTACGCCGTCATGGATTATCCCAAAATGCTCACAAGATTTTGGGTGACAACGTCAGCAGATGAAGATGGGTCATCTCCGGGTCTTCCAGCAGGACAATGTCCTGAGATCTCCAGGTCCTGGTGTAGCCCAGCAAGTCTCCAGATCTGAACCCAACAGAAAATCTATGGTTGGAAGGTGAAACTTTGTGTTTCCCGACGAAACCCGACAGATGTGGAGAAGATCTATGTGGAGCAGAGGGCCAAAATCGCTGCTGCAGTGAGTGAAAACCTGGTTGAGAACTGCAGGGAACGTCTGACCCCCGCAATTTAAACTAATGTTTCTGTACCAAATATTAAGTTGTATTTTTATTTTGCATCAAATGCTTATTTCATGCAAAAAAAACAAAATGCTAAGTTTTTTTTTTTGTTTGTTGATTCAGTCTCTCACAGTTGAGGTGTACCAATGATAAAAACTTAGACCTTTCCATTAATGTAAGTAATATACATCTTAACTTTTAGTTGATGTCAATACTGACAGCAACTTTCACTGAATGACCATCTGAGCGTTACTTCCACATATTTCCCTTTAACTAGGCGAAGTCCTGTTGTTGACAATCTGAGCTTTTCTAAGTTTGAGCCAGAAGAGTCTCCAGAGTACTAATGGCCCCTAAAAGCAGAAATATTCAGCATTTATCCAAACCTAAAAAGATTGCACTGTGGGATAAAGGTAGCCGCTGAGTCATACACATCTACTTTACTCTACTTTTATGAACAATTCATGCGACAAGGCAACACTTTACTGGCACTTATCAGTACAGGATTTCGCTTTTCTGAAAAGGCTGTAAACACTACAAGCTTTCCAAGAGAAGCAGTAAAAACGGGAGCATATCAAAATTAAATGATGAATCCATTATTGAGCAGGTTGCATGTAAAAGGATGAATGAACTGCGATTAAAGTGAATGGATGATGGAGGGGTATGATGAGTCCCAGGAGGATGAAATTGCACCCGGTTACTGTTACAGCTCACATTACAAACTCACTTATATACAGCAAGCGCAACTCCCACTATTATTTTATTTATTTTCTTGAAAATATCTGATGAAGTTTTAGTAATTTTCTGCTTTGACAGAAGGATTTTCTTCATTTTCTTTTCCTCAAACACCAGCAAACAACTGACAAAGCTTTAAGGTTTTTTTTTTTTCTTTCTGTTTCTTCCTATTAGCCACATAAACTGCACGCATGCAGAGTTTCTGCACACCAGCTGGCAGGATGAGCTGAGTCTGGAAATGTCAGGAGAGGTTATAAAACCGTTCAGTAATAACTTTTCAAACTACTTACAAAACCCAATCACAGAAATTAAACGGATGGTTCTTGTTGCAGTGCAAATGGATGTTTATGAATCACGTAGCATTTTGCAGCTTCAGAAGTATGGAAATGATGCTGAAGATTGCACAAATATTCCAGGCAGGTGAAGAGGCTTTCAAAATTAATGCAGCTGGTTTCAGATGAAAATTTGGTTTTAAAAGCTGCCATTTTTTATTTTTTTTTTAAATCTGCAACTTAATTATCTGTTAAGTTTTACTGCATAATTTTCATACATATGTAGCTACATCAACATATTTTTCATAGAACAGATTCAGTGGGACGATGTGGTATGCTTCTGAACATCTGCAATATTATGAAGTGGTTGAAACAAAAACACGTGTTAACATCAAACTGAGTCTCAAACTAGCGTACTTCAGATTTTATCTGTGGGATTTTAAGGCCCAGATTTTACTGAATGATTTTATTAGAATCTTTCCAAACAGAAAATTCAGTAATGTCTGTTCTAAAGGGTGATAATGCTGATATTTGCATTACTCAAAATAAGAAGTCTGTGAGCATGGCTAAAGCAGTGTCAGGTTACAGATTCTCCCAAAGCAATTCTGGCTCATGTTTTCTTTAACAGCGGTAATTCATTTCCTCTAAGTCATTAATTTCTTTCGCTACATTTAAAGTTTAATGAAAGCAGAACAACGTGAAAAAGATGGACTTCAGAGTTTTCAGCCCAGTAAGTGAAAAAAAGGCATGAATAAAACTTGGCCACTATTTTATTCCCTTTATTTAAAAAAATATCTAGATATCCAGTCCAGACACATATATAAACCACAAAGCTGTTTTTGAATGTATCCACCCTGGAGATACATTTTTAAAATCCCTCTTTGGAAAGAAAACCAGCTTTGCAAAATTATCTGGTTTGTTTGGAAATGGTTGTTAAATAGATTAAGGCGAGAAGATTATATTTAATAGAATAGAATGGAAATAGAAATATCCTTTAATTTCCCATAGCGAGGAAATTCAAGTGCAACAACAGCAAAGTAACAGCAAATCAAAGCAGATTCACACAAAAATATAAAATACATAAAAGCAGGCATAAGAATAGCAAATCATCAGGTTATTGAAAACTCTAGAGATCACAATAAGGAGTTAAACATGAAAGTTAAACACAAACTCCCACAATGTACTCAAATATTCTGAAAAGACGATAAAAAAAAATAAGTAAACTATAGTGAATTGTGTTGCTATCTCAAAGTTATCTTGAAGCAGAGTCTTCAGAGCAGGCAGCTCCTGTAAGGTGAAAGCACCAGAGAGACCTGCCAAAATATCAGTGCAACTCCAATCGTCAGCAATAACGCCGATTCACCGGTGTGTAATAAGTATCCATGGTAACCAACTGTTGTACTGACAGACGGGTGGTGGTGGTCTCTGCTACGTCCATTACCTCTCTGAGCTGAAACGGATGAAAGGACAGCCTCTCGTACATCTTTAAGGTTAATTTGTCCCTTCTGTCACCCCACTTTATAACCACATATTGGCATTTTGTGCTCTGCTTATTTTATTTTGTGCAAATGTGATTAAACCTTTGCACTTCACTTTGCTTTTTACATGGTAGTTAGGCGTTTCTGGTAAATTATGGGGTAAATTAGCATAAAAATACAAACACTAATGTAATTTGATGGTGAGTTTTATTTTCTGAAAAGAAATCATATTACTCCCTGTTTCCATTAATTGTTCTTCTTAGCCCCATGTGAGCCAGTTGAATTTTATAGCAGATTATAAACCCTGCTCAAACTCAAACCACTCTAAGTGACCTCCTGCTGGTAAATACTACTTACTGTAGTCACATTTTCTTACAAAAGGTTATGAAAATGTACTTTAGCTCAGCTGTCAACGCATGTGAAAACACCAGCCTGGTGGCGATGAATTGATTAAAAGAAGATCAGTATTAAAAAAATCCAGTTGAGATCAGTTCCTTGTCATATATAGAAATGATTAATGTGAAAAGATAGCTAAAAGAGCAAAACCTTGAATAGTGAAGGGATAAAATAATCAGCATGATTACATCGCAGGTATTGCTGTGAAAACAATCAAAACCAAAAACACAACCGTCTCATTACCTGCAGATGTAGATGCTGCATGCCTACCTGAATCTGTATAGAGTTTAAGTGTTGAATATTAAAAATCCATTACATTTTTTTAAACAATGTTTAATATCAGCAGTAATAAGCAGAAGAGAACTTGCTTTTGCTAAACCTTTGCTAGAGAAATGCTGCCTGTTTCACATTCCTGCTTCCTCACTCGGCTAGTTTGAGTAATCAGATCACCCATGAACAAAAATCATCTCAGATCAGAAAACCTCCTATGGTAGCATGTGGTCCCAAAATGTAAGATATTTACTGTAGCTGAGCTGCTATAATAATAAGCACTGATCTTACAGCTGAGCCTCAAAGACATTTACAGGTCATGTAAGTTATGCAGTTTTGTAAATGTTTACAAGGTCTCTTCCTTGGTAGGATTGTAGGATTGTATACCTGTGTGGCTGGGAATGCGTTAGGAGAAGATACAAATGGTGAAAAAGTATCATATGCATTGATAAAATAGAATAATAGAATAAATATTACATAAAACAGTGCAGATTTTTTTATGTCTGTGAACATATTAAGAATCACGAGTTTGGAACGGAAAGGTCACTTGAGCCCTCCGCCGCCAAGGTTGTTCATAAAATTATGTCCGGATCTTCTTCTTCTTCTTTTCATTTCTTCAAATTTCATGAAAAAAAAGTCCAGGTGGTTTTTACATAAATCTGCATACTAATCCGATGCCCTAAAGTGTTCAGCAGCTGAGGTGAGAACATCCAAATCTGCAGAGCTCCTATCAAAAAGGCATGATGCTTCTCATGTCTCCTTATTCAAATAATTATTTTTTCTTATAACAGACATGTGTGTAATTTGGAACAACTTAAAAAAAAAAAACTAATGAAAAAGTTGATTAAAAAGCCAGCACATCGAATCTATTAAAATAAAAGCATGCAGCCTTGTTTGAAAGAGTAATAATCTAGATCACGTCATATTCTGCTTTGGTTCCTCTTATTAAAATCTGGTGTTGAGACAAGGTTGAGAAAGGCACATTCATTCTTCAAACTAAGTCAATTACTGTTTTGATTGCTGCCAAACATCTATGATCTGTTAAAATGATAATTTTGTAATATGAATACTAAATTGTTCCTGATATGAAAGCCTGCCAGAGGCTGATGTAACGCTGGTGTGTGTGCATTTCTGCGTGTGTGTGTGTGTGTGTGTGTGTGTGCTTCAGTAGCAAACACTTACACTCCTGTCCCCATTAAGATCTTAAATACAGAAGACTGATGATCCTTGGGGTCTAATTTACATGTTTCGTAATGAATAAGGCCATATTCTGACTATCTCATGTGAAGTACTCCCATGAAATATTGATGTACATGTTGGATGATTTCATCACCTCTGGTTGAGAATAACATGAAAGATTACAGCAGAACATAATTTTCCCTGTCTTTAATCCAGTGCCATTTTCTTAAATTACAGTCACTTAACTTTTACAACCGTCACCATTTGTGTCCTATTATTCTGTCTGTCTAAATGGATTTTGAAGGCAAAATTTCTTTTCAAACAGCCGCTATTCCTGATCGTACGTTTCAAACCTTTTCTTCATCCGATTGATTTTTTTTTTTCTTTTTCTCATTGTTCTGACTTGCAGAGAAAATGTGCGATTACAAAAACTCTTTTGCAAACTGATGCAACATAGTCGGTGCAAAATGCTTCAGCTTCCAAATGTCACCTGAAAGCTTTAGAAAATATGAGGGAAGATATTGGACTATAATTTACAATGAAAAAGTATTTGCCCCTTGTAGATTTGCTCGGGGGGGTTTACGTGTGTTTAAATAATCAGATCATCAAATTCAAACATTCCCTGACGCACAAATGCTACAAGAGGCTAGCCTTCAGACCAGCCCGCTGTGATGTGACTGCCTGTTCCACTGGGCCGCCAAGGACACCTCTCGTCCTCGCATTGAAATGGCAATTGCATTTTTTAGAGGAAAATCCATCCAACCCAAAATGACCCTATGTGAAAAAGTAATTGCCCCTTTAAAATAGTAACTGGTTGTGCCACCTTTGGCTGTAATAACTCCCGTCAGCCATTTGCCATTGATGGATTTTTTTTGGCCCACTCTGCCTGGTTTTCTAATTTAGCCGCATTGAAGATTTTCAAGCAAAGACAGCTTTGAAGGTTACGCCACAACTCCTCAGTCATATTTAAGTCCAGACTTTGACTAGGCCACTCAAAATCATTATTTTTTTGCATTGTTGTGCTGCTGATGGTCAAACAGGATTGTCTTCACAACTAAAGTCCTAAATCAGGGGACACTAATTATAAAAACCAAAGAAAACATGAGGTATATCTTCCAAAAAGTTTTACTTCTGTTTTGTCAGTCCTCGGGATATTTTCCCTAAAGTCATGGGGATTATAAATATGTTTGTTTTTGTTTCTTTTCTTATTGTTGAATCATAAACAATCACTTTTAATGAGGAAATTGAGGTCTGCAGTGCTTTTTACTAGGTTCTTTTGTCACCTCCTGGATGAATCATCAATGTACCCCTGGAGTAATTTTGGTAAAATTTCAGTAAAATTACTCCTGAGAAGTACCGCTACTGCTCCATGTTTTCGATACTTGTAGATTATGACTGCTACTATGTTTCTCTACCGTCCAAAATCATTCATATAGTATTGTACCTCTGTGCAATCTATTTAATTTCTTTAGATCATGGCGTAATGTGCTGCCTTTTGAGTTCTTTTAGTCTACTTCTTTTTAAATGCTAATTATTTGTCTTCAGTCTATTGTTGAGCCAATTTGTTTGATGATGTAAGATGAGCAAATGCTTCACAGGACTGTACTTCCAAACAGAAATGACGTGTTACTGAATCCTTTTCTTGTGTTTCTGAAAACAGTGACCCAAGGAATGAGTCGTCCACCTGCAGCCAGCACTTGAGACGGACGTTCGGACAGCGAACACCATCACCGCCCTACAGCCGTTGCCGCTGCAAACGTTGAGCAGAAGACTTGTATAGATAGTACATTTCCACATTTCCATTTCTCATATTTGTCTTAAACCAATACCTCTTAATGTTATGCTGAGCGGTGAAACCAAACCATCTGCTCTACAGTTACAGTTTGCTCACACATCTCCAGTCCAAATGATTCATCCTTCATCTCCATAACAAAGTCTTCCTCACCTTGTCTGAATCACCTCCTGAGAGGATTATGAGGCCAGCTTTAGCTCTCCTACAGTCACATTGTCTCTTGTACGTGTTTAGCGGGATGTGTGTGCCCATTGTTGTGGGCTCCCTGCCACCTGCACTGCCATGGTATGTTCCCTGCCCAGTGAGGTGTGTGTGTCAGATCAAGCCATGGTTCTCCCCGGATTCTGTCTATCACGAAGCACCCACGGTGGACTGTAACAATCTGTTGCTGACGAAGCTCCCCTTGCCCATACCGCTGAACACGCACACTCTTCGCCTGCAGAGTAACTTGCTGTCAGTGCTGGACACTGCAGTGCTACATGGGCTCCCAAACCTCACCGACTTGGACCTTTCACAGAACCGCTTCAGTCGTGTCAGGATGATAACTCAGAGTTCCTCCCTGCCTTCTCTGCTGTCCATACATCTTGAGGAAAACCATCTCAGTCACCTGCCAGAAGCCTCTTTTTCATCATTGCCAGCTTTACAAGAACTCTTTCTCAGCCACAACAACCTCCATTCAATTGCACCCGGAGCCTTCAATGGCCTCGACTCCCTTCGTCGTCTTCACATCAATAACAACAGACTCACAACAATTGACCCTCAGTGGTTCAGAGCATTGCCTCAGCTGGAAGTTCTCATGCTTGGGGGCAATCCTGTGGAGGCTCTGCCTGAGAGGGGATTTGTGGCCCTAACGTCCCTACGAAGCCTTGTACTTGGCGGTATGGGTCTGAGAAGTTTGGCTGAAAAAGCACTCGAAGGGCTTGAAGAACTCGAAAGTCTTTCCTTCTACGACAACCATCTTACCAAGGTTCCTCGACAAGCCCTGAAAAGAGTGCCAGGACTCAAGTTCCTTGATCTCAACAAGAACCGCATCAAACTGATCGAGACGGGAGACTTTAAAGACATGTTGAACCTAAAAGAGCTCGGCCTGAACAACATGGAGGAGCTTGTGTCTATAGATAAAGCCTCTCTGGACAACCTGCCAGAGCTCACCAAGCTTGAGATCACCAACAACCCACGTTTATCCTACGTTCATCCTCAGGCTTTTGTCAGGCTGAGCAGACTGGAAAGTCTGATGCTAAACTCTAATTCTCTAAGTGCTCTGCACCAGAACATCATGCTTTCCCTGCCAAGTCTGCAGGAGGTCAGCCTTCACTCCAACCCACTGCGATGTGACTGCCTGTTCCACTGGGCCGCCAGGGACACCTCTCACCCTCGCATTGAAAGGGACACACAGATGAAGGCCCAGGTGGCCCGGGTGGTGCGCTTCATCCAACCTGAGGCGACCTTATGCTCTGCACCTCCCGAATTGAGAGCACGTAGAGTGAGAGAGGTCTCTTCAGGAGAGATGTCTGCATCCTGCCTCCCAACTATTCCCACCAGTTCCCTTCCCTCCTATGTCGGAGTTCAAGAAGGGGGGAAACTGGTTTTGCACTGCCGAGCACTTGCAGAGCCATATCCTGAACTGTACTGGGTGACGCCCTCTGGCCTGAGACTAGGGCCTTCTGCAAACAGTACATCAAAAGGTTTTCCAGCTTCCGCCCTCTGTAGAAACACAACTTCAGATGGCTTTAACAACACATCTGCCCTCAGTTTCCAGCACCCACAAGCCCACAATGATACTGTTTGCCAGTTCTTCAAACACTACCAGCTACAGCCTGAGGGAACCCTAGAGATCAGCAGGATCTCCCCCAGAGAGGCAGGACTGTATACCTGTGTGGCTGAGAATGCATTAGGAGCAGATACACACAGCGTTACAGTAGGAGTGCACAACAGGGGGAAAAATAGAAAGAGGGGGGTGATGACTAAACCGAAGAAATTTCAATCCATGAGAGTAGAAGCCAGGTTGGAGTTGAACGAGGTTGGAGAGCACTATGCTATCTTGTCCTGGCAGAGCAGACAAAACCTGCCCTCCACTCGCTTATCCTGGCAGGCCATGCAGACCAGCTCCCACACACCAACATACACCACGCGCATACTTGCTGGCACTCAGAGCTTCAACCTAACTCACCTGCAGGCAGAGACATTTTACAGAGTGTGTCTACATCTAGGAGTCAGTGAGGACGGCAAGAGAGACAACCTTGGGTCGGAGGGGAGCAAAAAGCCTCGCTGTGTGTCGTTCAGGACCAAGGATGTGCCAGAGCCTCAGCCTGGTTTGCAGCTCAACCCAGAGCTGACCTCCATAGCGGTCACACTACTGCTTCTTGCTTATATCCTGCTTCTAGCAGTGCAGGGCTGGGATGCTGAACCTGGCGAGGAGGCGAGGAAGCATCACAACGCCCTCTGTGTGGATATCAAGGGTCCCCAGACTGTTATTATCGCTCAGAAGACAAAAGAGAGCAATGAAGATCCAACAGATCTGAAAGAGAAGCTGGCATCGTATTATATCATTTGAGATAATTACACCCATTCCAATGCAGACGAGATAAACTGGCACACATCCTTAACATGGGACATGAAATATACTCTAGCACTCACACAAATGAAGGATTTGGAGATTATGGTGCAACGAGAGATTTGTATTTATTTTATATAAGCATAAAGTATATATTGACTTTGTTTCTGTGTTGAGATGTGTTGTAAAGATTGCTTATCTCCCCTTTGGCGGGGAAATAAAACTGGACAATCATACTCCTGCTTAACACAGGGGAAACAACAGAGCCTGAGCTGCCTATGATCACTGGACTGAAACTAAAGAGAGCTTCATACATTTCAGGAATGGATATTTACAGAAGAGAGAGCAGCCCAGACCTCCGGGGTTTTGTCCTGTTTATAGTCAACATGTTTCCACAGACTCGAGCATACTCTCTCCAAGCTGATAAAACTCTGCATTACGACGGGCGCTGAAAGGACTTTCTGCTGGTTTGGACAGTTTAAGTCAAAGTGATTGATGTACACGGCGCTTTAGCTTTGCTCTTGGACTGACTCGTCCATCTTGCGGTACCTATATGGTGAGCTCATCCCTGATAAAACATGTCTCTCTGTTTTAAAATAAAAGTGATTTAAAAGTGACTAGTTTGAGCTTTGAATTATGTTTTTTGCATCTACTTGTGTTTTGTGTTTTTTCTTTTAATCAAAAACTGACATATGGAAAATCATTTGACAAGGACATGAGATTTAGAAAAAAGTCATTTAGAAATAGTGTTGCATCATTTCAGCAAAGCTTAGGTTCTCCACCAAACCAACATGAATACTAATGGTGTTAGACATCTCACGCCTTCTCAGTAACACAAGACGCAGAATGTTCCCTGCTGGAGGAGGAATGTAACTGAGAGGCCAGATTAAAGGGCCGAAAGATGCAATTTTCCCAAACTCAAGTAGCTGCTGAATTTCCCTTCTATCATAACTGGATCTCAGGACCTCAATTTAGCTTTATGCAAAGGCAAGAAATAGTAAATGTTAAACTGTCCTGGCTGTACTCCATCTGTTACCCCAAGACCGCTGGAGATGAGCACCAGTGTTTCCTCGGCCCTGCAAGGATAAGCAGGTAAAGATGATGGATGGGTGGAATATACATCTATTACTCAGTTTCAGATTATCTGATAGCATCAGATCTCTGCTTAGCTGTAAGAGAAATTTATTTCAGATGGACAGGAACAAATGTGAAATGCAGGTCTTGCCGTTTAATTTTTTTAATTAAAATTGGAGAGTGTCAAAGAGTGACATCAGCACAGATTCTGTCAGATTAGTTGCACCATGAAAACTGTTTCCAGCCAGCAGAGTATTAAAGTCAGCTACTTTAGGTAAGGATTTTGCACATATACTGCAGTTTTTCCACGTTTTGACATGTTAGAACCAACTTCCAATATGTTTTATTGTGATTTAGACTAATTCAAAACACTTTATTTATAAATACAGCAGAAAATATAGAGGTTTTCTAAATTTCATACAAATATAACTTTGAAACATTGTCGTTTTGTGTGAGTCAGTAGTTTGTAGAAGAGAGACAACCTTTGCTTCAGTAACAGCTGCATCTTTCGAGTACGTTTGCCCACTTTTACCCATTCTTTCCAAAAACGCAAATTAAAAGCCACTTTGATTGGAGAATGTCTAAATACATACATTTTCAAGTCTTTCCCCCGGTTCTCAATCGGTTGTAGCTCTTGATTTGACGAGGTCATTCCAACACATGAATGTGATTTGACCTGAAGTAACACTTCCTCTGTATTTCTGGCTTCATTGTTAGAGGAAAGATTGAAATATTGGTTTTTAATGCAACACTGCTTCAAAATTTTAAAAGAAAAATGCGTCTGCTGTGCACAAACGTTATCTGACAAATCGCTGAGGTTTTCACAGAACAACTGGAATTAGAATAAAAACGTCCCCCAGCATGATGCTGACTTGACCAACATCAACTTACTAAGTAAGAGGCACCTGAGTGTAATTAGTGGTGATGGATATTATCTAGTGGTATTTGAGTAAGACTGGCTGAAAACAAAGCAAAAGCGTACATTTCAGATTAGCAGCTGTAAATAAATACTTGTTTCCATCATTATCCTTTACTTTATGTTGTTCTTTCACATAACATCTTTGGACAATGCATTGGAGTTTGTGGTTGTAAGATGGAAATGTGCGAAAGTTTATAAGACATTAATGCAATTTAATGTGATTCTGCGTTAAGAATCAACACGTTGAGCATCAGTTAGGACTTCTTTATTCACACAAAACATAATACAACTCTTCAATAAGGCAAGACATTACTGTATATACATAGAATGATCTACATGGATAGCATATTCAAATATTTATATAACTCTGTCATTCTTTAGTAGCACTACATAGTGTAAATACATTTTTTAAGTAAGTCATGTAAAAACAGTTAATGGATCTAAAAATTTCAATTTATTCGTTCATTCAAGGCAAGAGTTATTGTAGAAGATAACGGCAACAGAAGTTGATGCCTGAACATCGTCAACTGGTTCAGTTACTGGTTTGATTATGGGCTGGTACAGTGGCTCAGAGGGCTTAGAGAACAATGCTTTATGCAGAATTAATAAAAGGAAGAGCAAGTCAGCTTGTTTCCCACTAATTCACTGTAATTAGAAAAACATTTGGTAAACACACAGGCCTGGAGCACACTGCATCTTTTGCTCAGCACATGTTCAGCTGGTGAAGATGTACAGCTTTTAAGAAACTCTCGGTGCCACAACCCATTTTTAAACCCCTTGAATTTCCAAAATCAGATTCAAAACAAACTTGGGGGAAAAAAGCAAATCGCATACAAGCTGAACTCTGCTATTCCCACTAGCATCAACACAGATTATTGACACAAGCTGACATCATAGTTGCAGTAGGTGCCCTTAAAAAAAAAACAAAAAAAAACGATATAATGGATTTGTTTCAGTGTATACTGAGCATGTTGAATGCAAAAACACACAGGGTTCCTTCACATTATAAAAGTCTAATTTCACAGACTTAAATCATCTTAAACATGATAAATGTTTACATTTTCAGTTTGGGGTTGCAATCTGAACATTGTCATGTTCTTCTATACAACAAGGGGTTCATTTAACAAATCTATATTTGAACTCAGAGGAAAATTGAAAAAAAAAACAAAACACTTCAGCGCTGTGTATGTGCAACTTATAGCAAATTGTTTGCCGCTATAAATCAGATTTTCAAACTTAGGTAGGCTCATAAAAGCTTTAAACAAAACTAAAAATATGACAATGTTCATCTTTTATATGTAAAAATAGGATAATTCTGCTTCTTTGAGAAACTTATCTTTAGAAATGTATTCTTCATTTTAGCATTGCTAAGGGGAAATGGAGTCTGAAAAAACTAATATTTAAACTTGGAAATACTGGAAAGACTGAGAGTTATAATGACAAGAAGGTAGTCATTTACCAAAATATAATTTTATAGAGCTTTAACAAATAGTAGCAGTGCTGAGTATCGGCTCACAAGCTGAAAGTCCATAACTGGGAACTACGGGGAAATTGAAAATGACAACACAGCTAAATATAAAGAACATAATCCTGTGTTCATGTGATGCATGAGCAGTACTAGATTTCTCCACTTTTCAGAAAGTTTGAGTTTCATAGGATTGGAAAATCCAGCATAGTTTCAATAGTAGATTGCAGAGAAGCTCCTTAAATCCCCTGGTCTGTGCAGTGAGAGTGTTAAACTGTTAAACTGGTAAAACGAATAGAAGCGGCTTCCTTCGTTTAAGCAATGCAAGGTAAGTTTTTATGATGCAAACGGAAACGCCATGCTTTAAGTTGCGAAAACACAACACCACATAGCATTTATATTAAAAACCATCTTTACCTACTTTGTATCCAGCATGATATGTAGTTGTAGACATCTGATATCAAACATTGAAGAAATGTTTTCTCTTTTTCCTTATGCACAACAGAGAACTGACTAAATATATTAATACTTTTTAACACTGTTAAACTGTTAATTATGGAAGTATATTATAAACTCATGCTGTGTAATTTATGCATTACTCTGGCTAACCTCTAGAGCAATTAGGGTTCTTTGTTTTTGGCTGATACCAATTTCCAGATATTTTAAAAAGTCTGACTTCCAAATTTCAATTTTGATCGATTAAGATTTTCTTATTCAAAGGACCATAAGACCTTAAAGATTTAATGACCCCATTAAGGGACAAGGGTGTAAAGAAAATGGATGGATGAAATGTATCAAAGCATACTGCATGTCAATAAAGACATTTCATAAGTAGGGAAAAACTATTCTTTTAGTCTTTAGAAAAATGCCAGATCCTTATTGTTGTAGATATATTGGTGAATCTCTACTTCATATGCAAAAATGTTCTCTGTTAAAATATCTTTATGTTTGTTACATATACATCATGCAGGTTTGTCAAAATGCTGCACCAAGTTATACTGGTAAGTAAATACAGCGACCAAGCTCATAAAAACCAGTTTACCAGGAGTGCTAAAACTGTTTAGAGTGACTGCATCACTACTGGTGTTTATACCACAGTTTGGGAACCAATATGAACACAAAAAAAAAAACCTGAAGATGTCCACACTCAGACACATACACACAAAGAATGAAAACTGAATGAGGTAATTGAATCCCTTTTGTGAGCCGATACTGTAGAGCAGCCAAGAAAAATGTGAGAAAAAAAGAAATTCAGGCAGCGTCAGCGATCAGTGACACCAGGTGTGTAAACTCAGCTTTGTGCTGGTAACTGCTTACTACCAGCCCTCATCCAGTAACAATGACCAAATCTAGTCCGGTTTTGATTGTTTGTGTGATCCAATTTGGGTTTCCAATCAGCAGATTTAGCAACTGCTCAGAAAATCAACAAACTTTGTGAAGACACAAATGCAGGTTTCAGCACCTGGACTCGTGCCAGTCCTGATATTTATCGTCAACAAAAATTAATCCCCGTCTGAAGATTTCTCTAGCACACGTACATCTCATTTCATAGCAGAAACAGGCTGCTACAGAGAAAGCTGTCCAGCTTAATGACGGTCCAACATGTTTATAACTTGATATTAATGAGGCAATAGTGGAGAAAAAGTGTAGAGCTGATTGTGTTTTACTGTACAAGTGGAGGAACGAGCAGTACCACAGCAAATTTTAAACGTTTAAACTGAAACAGCAGCCCCTTCATTACCAGTTGCCATGGCTACCACGCATAGCTCGACTTAGCAAGAACGCCTTCACTTTACCGAGAAACTAAAAGCTCCGGTTTCATTTCTGAATTAGAGGAGATGAAGATGCTGTCGGGGTTCTCAACTGTTAAGTAAAGTTTAACCTCTGACCCCACCATAAAGCTATTGTCACATTTTTTTTGTTGTTGTTTTTTTGTTTTAAGTCTGACAACCATACTGCATCCTAAACGTGACTGTTTAAAGTTCTGGGAAACAAAATCAACCCTTATAAATATAAGCAGCTAAATTCATCGACAGATGAGTAGACATGTCTTTTATCAATACATGCATGCATGGCATTCGAGCACACACAGAAGCACACGCACAACTCAGCTGTAGTTGTAGGAGAAGTTGTAAGAGCTAGGCTCCTTTGGCACTGGAGGCGGGGCTTCTGGGATCGTGATGTTCTCAAGGTCGAGGAGGCGGAGCTTCATCTCCATGCTTATGAGGGTATCTAGGTCGCTGCGTGTCAGGTCACTGCCCATCTCTCTGCCCAGCAGCGCACACAGCCCGTCGGTCCAGATGCAATACTGGACATGTGGGCACAGAAGCACAAACACACACCAACACACACGCACACACACACACACACACACACATGCAGAGGAGTTTTGGTGAGTGAGGATCCTTCACGGTCAAATTTACTGACCCAAGTAGCTCTGGGAAGGGGAAACATTCCCCAGTTGTGGGAGCGAGTTCGAACAAAGCATTTAGATTTTTATCAGAAGATGTTCAAATATTGAGGTCGGATATTGTTTCCTCTGGAAAAGAAAGATTTAACTGAATTCACACAACAAAAATTCCCCTTATTTTCCAAAAGATCACAATGAAAGATGTGTTTTCTAGTGAGCGGAAAAGTTATCTAGCCTGAAATAACTTCAGAGACACTTGCAGTAATCAACCAAACTCTACCCTCTGAGGTGTGAGATGTTTGAAGGGTTTACTGCAACCTACGAGGGTGAGACTGCCAGATCCTGCTGCAGAAGAGCCTCCCCACAGCATGACGCCTCCACCTCTATGTTTCATGGTTGGCATGAGCTTCTTTTCCAGGAATGCTGCATTTGGTTGTCCCCCTTCCAGACCTCCCACGAAACGTAAACTTGTGCAGCCCTTTTTAGATTGATCAGACATCTACTTTAATGTCAGCAAACTACTGGTGTAGATCTAATGACTTCCTTTTAGGGTTTTGATTGCTTATTTTTGCATCTTGTGGTCAATTTGCTTGGAGAGCCGAACCTGGGCATGGCAGCGGTTGCTTTGAATGTCCTCTGCTTTTTTGTCTACTAGAATCATTTGAGTGCATTTGTGAATGAGTAAATGGTTTCTATCATACATTGTTTGTTTCGTGTGCCTATTTATGGGATCTGTTGGTCTCTCTTCTTCAGCAGAGCTTCTGGCCACTGGCTTGAGCAAACAGCCCCAAGTTCACCTGTCAACAAAGTTAGCGGTGCAGAAAGTCTTGGTTTTTACTTTAATTCCTGTTTGTACTCCTTGGTGAAAGTAAATCCAGCCCCCAGAGGTCGTGGCACATTTCACGCTAATGTCACGGCTCAAGTATTGCTGTTCGTTTTACAAACATTAGATAAATTATGGGCAGAGTTTCCTCCAAATACGAGCATCAAACACCAGTTAAATGTTAGCCAAGTGTGCAAAAAAGGCTCTGTCAATCACAAGGTTCTTACACCGTCTTCATGGGAAAAATGCAAACTTTTCTAAGCTCAACTTTCTAAAGGTCTCGGTTCTTCAAGTCTGTTGCAAAATGTAACATGAAGGGAGGAATAAAAGAGAGAATAAAAGGAGGAAAGGAGAGAGCAAAGGAAGGAATTAAGGAACAAAGGGGGGAAAATGCGATAAGAAATAAAGTTTGAGAATAGAAAAATGTTTTGATATTCCCATTGTCTGTTTTGATACTTATTCAGACATGGAAAACACTGGAAACAAATTCCAGACGTTTCCAAACCTTTCCAGGTTGCGTACGAACCCTGGAGTCAAGATGGACATTCAGACTCTGGTTTATGTGAACTTTGTAGATGCAAAGCCTTCAGTGAACCAGCCTGACTGTCTTCAGGTTAATGAGAAGTCAGTCAGCATCAAAACATTACTGCAGCCAGCCAAGGCCAGCAGACGACATCAAAACAATGAATACAGGGTTCAATTATTTCATCTCATTCACAATTCAGACACTGCAGCAAAAAACCTGCGAGCGCACAGTCATAGCCTGCGAATATTTTACCTCGTATTTGTTCGGTGCAACAAAATTAAGCGTTTCGTCCGGATCGTAGAGGACGGAGAAGGCCAGCTCCAGCACCTCCTGGCAGAGCGAAACAAATTCAGCAACAACACAGCAAGGTCACGAGTCAGCAAAATATGTTAGACATGAATACAAATGAACATTTTAGCACCTTGTTTTGTTTTAGAGCACTTTTCTCCTTCATATGAGGGCAATCCTTTCCTGTTAACACAGACTTGATGTCTGAGACAGGGACTGGAGAGAAAAAAAAACAGAGAAATTTATCCTCTCACCAGATGCAGAAGAATTGTTTTGTGTTTCTCAAAAAACACAAAAAGTAGCAGAAACAAACAAAAGTGTGTCTCACTCTTGTCACTCAGTAGCTCAAAAGGCACTTCACCCTGAGGTGACTCCTCCAAATCCCCGTAGTGCAGAACTTTGTGATTAAGAGATAATCGGCAGAACCAGAACTTTTCTATAAAAAAAAAAAAAAGAAAAACAATAATCAATAAAAGCAAGACTCTGCGCAGAGAGACAAATGTCTGCCGCGCTCCTCTCGGTACCTTGCCTTCGACGGTTCCCCAGTTTACGGAAGCAGCTTCCCTCGCACAACCGGTTGAGCCGCTGCTGCTTGATGAGCTCCAAGATCTCGGGTTGAATCCTCTCCCGCAGCTCTCTGCAGCACAGCACAGCATGAGGAACTGGAAAACCATGAACACAAAATGAATAATGCAGGAAAGGCGCAGACTGACATGATGGGCGGAGACTGGAAGTCGTCCTGGCTCATCCTTTCTGACTGCCGCAGACGCAGTATCTCAGAGTAGCTGAGGCCTCGCAGCTTGTTCTTCAGCTGGTCTATGGAGGACGGCTTCATGGCCAGAGCCCTGGTAATCTGCTCCCGGACCACCTGCATCACCTGGGCCAGCGTTCACACACACACACACACGCACACACACACACACACACACACACACACACACACACAAATAATGAGGGCTGATGGAGCAAAAATGTAAGGCTCAAAAGCTGGGTTAATGCAGACGCATGTGAACTCTTTAGATTAGTTTTTCTTTGTGATTCTTTAGGTATAATTATTTCAAATAACCCTTTTTATTCTATTGAACTTAACAGTGTCGTGTGTTGCATGAATAATACCAGTGTTCGCCCTCACCAGGCGCTCATT
This sequence comes from Poecilia formosa, assembly GCF_000485575.1. Classification (NCBI taxonomy): domain Eukaryota; kingdom Metazoa; phylum Chordata; class Actinopteri; order Cyprinodontiformes; family Poeciliidae; genus Poecilia; species Poecilia formosa. The sequence continues at coordinate 406,423 of NW_006800063.1, read as the reverse complement.
CAGTTGCTATAAAAAAGCTCATCTGACATTACTGGTCTGGACCAAAAGCAGAAAATTGATACTAGAATTGAAAAATGCAATTTAATAAGAGGTTGTACAATCATCAAGTCATTTTCTCACTGTAATCATGGGATATGTAGTAATCCAGCTGCGAACTCAATGGTCTGTGTTAATCTGTATTTAAACAGATGGGAAATACAATCCTTTGTGCAAAACCATCCACAAAAAACAGACTGACTTCTGCTCAGTACATTTATTCAGTGCAAAAAAAAGAAATAATTGTTCATTAGGACATCACCTGTAAACCTCCATTTTACCATTGCTCTTTTACCAAAAAGAATGAATTTATTCCTCTCCAATAAAATGTAACGAGGTTTGAGCATTCATGAAGATCTTTGCAGTCTTTTGGGTCGTCCTGTTTTCTCTCATGTTCTCCTCTCAGTCAAGGGCAGGGGTGTCCGAACTTTTGGCCACATGGGCCAAAATTACAGATTCAAAAGTAATTACGGGCCAAAAAAAAAAACTAAATTAAAGCAAATAAAGTAGCCGATGTAGATCCAAAACTTGAAAACAATTTTTATAATGGTGTATTAGGGCCATTGTAGATAGAAAAAAGGAGTATATTTCTGGCAAAAATTCAGAAATTTTCTAGAAAAAAAAATTCAATATGTAGTAATCCAATAAAACTTTTGACATTTGAAATTCAGAAATTCACAAGATGTTTTGGGAAAAAAAATCTTGTAAATTTCTAGATATTAATCTAGAAATTTGATGCTTTCTTTCTAGCAAGTTCCCTTGTTTTTCTAGAAAATTTCTGATCTTACTCTCAAAATTTCTGAGTTTTTTGGCAGAAATTAATTGCTTACTGTCATTTTGCATGTTTTCTGTATTAAAAGAAAGACGTAGTTTTCAGTTTCTTTTGGGCTCGACTGAATAAATTTACCTTCAGTAATGAGACCAGGATTTGGGTCACTTTCTTTCAAAGTGTTTGCTATATTTAGCCAAGTTTAAGAAAGAATAAAAGCTGATTCGGGTGCAGCAATGTTGCCTTTTCAGTAAAAGTCTCTGGATAAACTTGGTTTTACCTTTTGTTAAAATTTTTTTGTGTAAATACGAATACTTTGTGCTATACTTCACATTTTCCTGTGTAAGAAAATAATGTTGGTAACAATTTTTACCCTGATTACAAATTAAAAGTGTACATTTGCATCTACAAATGAAATTTGTATCATTTTTGAATTGTAGTTGGGGGCTGAACAAAATTAGTCCAAGGGCCATAAATGGCCCCCGGGCCACACTTTGGACATCCTTTGTCTAGGGACTGAGATAAATATGAAACAAACATGATTTTGTGTTTGGTGAACCATTTCTGTTGAAAGATGTTTTGGATCATTCATCTTTTAAAACAAGCATCTCAGAGTGTGTTGAGTGAAAAGAAAAATCCAGATTTTCCAATAATTAAATCCTCATGATTAAAAAATTTGATTAATCAATGATTGGTTTATGACCCATCCCTAATACAGGGTATGTTAATCATTTTATTTTCTTGTTCCATTCTTTGTTTTACTATTAAAGCAAATTGTAATTTTCTTCTGAAACAGAAGCTGCTGTCTTCAAAGTGAGATTCTGCTACTAAAATACAGGAACCACTTATTATCCACTGGCCCAAACATTAATCTCCCAGTCCGCCCATTAGTGCAGACCAGCGATGGACGTGTAAATGACTCTCTTTGGAGTGAAAATGCGAGTTTGGAGTGGGCATGAGTGGTGGCATTGTGCGTGGACAAACTGTGTTATGAGACAGATTTTGGAGTGTTTAGTGGTCATAAAAACGGAGAGTNGAACATCATCACCGCCCTACAGCCGTTGCCACTGCAAACGTTGAGCAGAAGACTTGTATAGATAGTACATTTCCACATTTCCATTTCTCATATTTGTCTTAAACCAGTACCTCTTAATGTTATGCTGAGCGGTGAAACCAAACCATCTGCTCTACAGTTACAGTTTGCTCACACATCTCCAGTCCAAATGATTCATCCCTCATCTCCATAAAAAGTCTTCCTCACCTTGTCTGAATCACCTCCTGAGAGGATTATGAGGCCAGCTTTAGCTCTCCTACAGTCACATTGTCTCTTGTACGTGTTTAGCGGGATGTGTGTGCCCATTGTTGTGGGCTCCCTGCCACCTGCACTGCCATGGTATGTTCCCTGCCCAGTGAGGTGTGTGTGTCAGATCAAGCCATGGTTCTCCCCGGATTCTGTCTATCACGAAGCACCCACGGTGGACTGTAACAATCTGTTGCTGACGAAGCTCCCCTTGCCCATACCGCTGAACACGCACACTCTTCGCCTGCAGAGTAACTTGCTGTCAGTGCTGGACACTGCAGTGCTACATGGGCTCCCAAACCTCACCGACTTGGACCTTTCACAGAACCGCTTCAGTCGTGTCAGGATGATAACTCAGAGTTCCTCCCTGCCTTCTCTGCTGTCCATACATCTTGAGGAAAACCATCTCAGTCACCTGCCAGAAGCCTCTTTTTCATCATTGCCAGCTTTACAAGAACTCTTTCTCAGCCACAACAACCTCCATTCAATTGCACCCGGAGCCTTCAATGGCCTCGACTCCCTTCGTCGTCTTCACATCAATAACAACAGACTCACAACAATTGACCCTCGGTGGTTCAGAGCATTGCCTCAGCTGGAAGTTCTCATGCTTGGGGGCAATCCTGTGGAGGCTCTGCCTGAGAGGGGATTTGTGGCCCTAACGTCCCTACGAAGCCTTGTACTTGGCGGTATGGGTCTGAGAAGTTTGGCTGAAAAAGCACTCGAAGGGCTTGAAGAACTCGAAAGTCTTTCCTTCTACGACAACCATCTTACCAAGGTTCCTCGACAAGCCCTGAAAAGAGTGCCAGGACTCAAGTTCCTTGATCTCAACAAGAACCGCATCAAACTGATTGAGACGGGAGACTTTAAAGACATGTTGAACCTAAAAGAGCTCGGCCTGAACAACATGGAGGAGCTTGTGTCTATAGATAAAGCCTCTCTGGACAACCTGCCAGAGCTCACCAAGCTTGAGATCACCAACAACCCACGCTTATCCTACGTTCATCCTCAGGCTTTTGTCAGGCTGAGCAGACTGGAAAGTCTGATGCTAAACTCTAATTCTCTAAGTGCTCTGCACCAGAACATCATGCTCTCCCTGCCAAGTCTGCAGGAGGTCAGCCTTCACTCCAACCCACTGCGATGTGACTGCCTGTTCCACTGGGCCGCCAGGGACACCTCTCACCCTCGCATTGAAAGGGACACACAGATGAAGGCCCAGGTGGCCCGGGTGGTGCGCTTCATCCAACCTGAGGCGACCTTATGCTCTGCACCTCCCGAATTGAGAGCACGTAGAGTGAGAGAGGTCTCTTCAGGAGAGATGTCTGCATCCTGCCTCCCAACTATTCCCACCAGTTCCCTTCCCTCCTATGTCGGAGTTCAAGAAGGGGGGAAACTGGTTTTGCACTGCCGAGCACTTGCAGAGCCATATCCTGAACTGTACTGGGTGACGCCCTCTGGCCTGAGACTAGGGCCTTCTGCAAACAGTACATCAAAAGGTTTTCCAGCTTCCGCCCTCTGTAGAAACACAACTTCAGATGGCTTTAACAACACATCTGCCCTCAGTTTCCAGCACCCACAAGCCCACAATGATACTGTTTGCCAGTTCTTCAAACACTACCAGCTACAGCCTGAGGGAACCCTAGAGATCAGCAGGATCTCCCCCAGAGAGGCAGGACTGTATACCTGTGTGGCTGAGAATGCATTAGGAGCAGATACACACAGCGTTACAGTAGGAGTGCACAACAGGGGGAAAAATAGAAAGAGGGGGGTGATGACTAAACCGAAGAAATTTCAATCCATGAGAGTAGAAGCCAGGTTGGAGTTGAACGAGGTTGGAGAGCACTATGCTATCTTGTCCTGGCAGAGCAGACAAAACCTGCCCTCCACTCGCTTATCCTGGCAGGCCATGCAGACCAGCTCCCACACACCAACATACACCACGCGCATACTTGCTGGCACTCAGAGCTTCAACCTAACTCACCTGCAGGCAGAGACATTTTACAGAGTGTGTCTACATCTAGGAGTCAGTGAGGACGGCAAGAGAGACAACCTTGGGTCGGAGGGGAGCAAAAAGCCTCGCTGTGTGTCGTTCAGGACCAAGGATGTGCCAGAGCCTCAGCCTGGTTTGCAGCTCAACCCAGAGCTGACCTCCATAGCGGTCACACTACTGCTTCTTGCTTATATCCTGCTTCTAGCAGTGCAGGGCTGGGATGCTGAACCTGGCGAGGAGGCGAGGAAGCATCACAACGCCCTCTGTGTGGATATCAAGGGTCCCCAGACTGTTATTATCGCTCAGAAGACAAAAGAGAGCAATGAAGATCCAACAGATCTGAAAGAGAAGCTGGCATCGTATTATATCATTTGAGATAATTACACCCATTCCAATGCAGACGAGATAAACTGGCACACATCCTTAACATGGGACATGAAATATACTCTAGCACTCACACAAATGAAGGATTTGGAGATTATGGTGCAACGAGAGATTTGTATTTATTTTATATAAGCATAAAGTATATATTGACTTTGTTTCTGTGTTGAGATGTGTTGTAAAGATTGCTTATCTCCCCTTTGGCGGGGAAATAAAACTGGACAATCATACTCCTGCTTAACACAGGGGAAACAACAGAGCCTGAGCTGCCTATGATCACTGGACTGAAACTAAAGAGAGCTTCATACATTTCAGGAATGGATATTTACAGAAGAGAGAGCAGCCCAGACCTCCGGGGTTTTGTCCTGTTTATAGTCAACATGTTTCCACAGACTCGAGCATACTCTCTCCAAGCTGATAAAACTCTGCATTACGACGGGCGCTGAAAGGACTTTCTGCTGGTTTGGACAGTTTAAGTCAAAGTGATTGATGTACACGGCGCTTTAGCTTTGCTCTTGGACTGACTCGTCCATCTTGCGGTACCTATATGGTGAGCTCATCCCTGATAAAACATGTCTCTCTGTTTTAAAATAAAAGTGATTTAAAAGTGACTAGTTTGAGCTTTGAATTATGTTTTTTGCATCTACTTGTGTTTTGTGTTTTTTCTTTTAATCAAAAACTGACATATGGAAAATCATTTGACAAGGACATGAGATTTAGAAAAAAGTCATTTAGAAATAGTGTTGCATCATTTCAGCAAAGCTTAGGTTCTCCACCAAACCAACATGAATACTAATGGTGTTAGACATCTCACGCCTTCTCAGTAACACAAGACGCAGAATGTTCCCTGCTGGAGGAGGAATGTAACTGAGAGGCCAGATTAAAGGGCCGAAAGATGCAATTTTCCCAAACTCAAGTAGCTGCTGAATTTCCCTTCTATCATAACTGGATCTCAGGACCTCAATTTAGCTTTATGCAAAGGCAAGAAATAGTAAATGTTAAACTGTCCTGGCTGTACTCCATCTGTTACCCCAAGACCGCTGGAGATGAGCACCAGTGTTTCCTCGGCCCTGCAAGGATAAGCAGGTAAAGATGATGGATGGGTGGAATATACATCTATTACTCAGTTTCAGATTATCTGATAGCATCAGATCTCTGCTTAGCTGTAAGAGAAATTTATTTCAGATGGACAGGAACAAATGTGAAATGCAGGTCTTGCCGTTTAATTTTTTTAATTAAAATTGGAGAGTGTCAAAGAGTGACATCAGCACAGATTCTGTCAGATTAGTTGCACCATGAAAACTGTTTCCAGCCAGCAGAGTATTAAAGTCAGCTACTTTAGGTAAGGATTTTGCACATATACTGCAGTTTTTCCACGTTTTGACATGTTAGAACCAACTTCCAATATGTTTTATTGTGATTTAGACTAATTCAAAACACTTTATTTATAAATACAGCAGAAAATATAGAGGTTTTCTAAATTTCATACAAATATAACTTTGAAACATTGTCGTTTTGTGTGAGTCAGTAGTTTGTAGAAGAGAGACAACCTTTGCTTCAGTAACAGCTGCATCTTTCGAGTACGTTTGCCCACTTTTACCCATTCTTTCCAAAAACGCAAATTAAAAGCCACTTTGATTGGAGAATGTCTAAATACATACATTTTCAAGTCTTTCCCCCGGTTCTCAATCGGTTGTAGCTCTTGATTTGACGAGGTCATTCCAACACATGAATGTGATTTGACCTGAAGTAACACTTCCTCTGTATTTCTGGCTTCATTGTTAGAGGAAAGATTGAAATATTGGTTTTTAATGCAACACTGCTTCAAAATTTTAAAAGAAAAATGCGTCTGCTGTGCACAAACGTTATCTGACAAATCGCTGAGGTTTTCACAGAACAACTGGAATTAGAATAAAAACGTCCCCCAGCATGATGCTGACTTGACCAACATCAACTTACTAAGTAAGAGGCACCTGAGTGTAATTAGTGGTGATGGATATTATCTAGTGGTATTTGAGTAAGACTGGCTGAAAACAAAGCAAAAGCGTACATTTCAGATTAGCAGCTGTAAATAAATACTTGTTTCCATCATTATCCTTTACTTTATGTTGTTCTTTCACATAACATCTTTGGACAATGCATTGGAGTTTGTGGTTGTAAGATGGAAATGTGCGAAAGTTTATAAGACATTAATGCAATTTAATGTGATTCTGCGTTAAGAATCAACACGTTGAGCATCAGTTAGGACTTCTTTATTCACACAAAACATAATACAACTCTTCAATAAGGCAAGACATTACTGTATATACATAGAATGATCTACATGGATAGCATATTCAAATATTTATATAACTCTGTCATTCTTTAGTAGCACTACATAGTGTAAATACATTTTTTAAGTAAGTCATGTAAAAACAGTTAATGGATCTAAAAATTTCAATTTATTCGTTCATTCAAGGCAAGAGTTATTGTAGAAGATAACGGCAACAGAAGTTGATGCCTGAACATCGTCAACTGGTTCAGTTACTGGTTTGATTATGGGCTGGTACAGTGGCTCAGAGGGCTTAGAGAACAATGCTTTATGCAGAATTAATAAAAGGAAGAGCAAGTCAGCTTGTTTCCCACTAATTCACTGTAATTAGAAAAACATTTGGTAAACACACAGGCCTGGAGCACACTGCATCTTTTGCTCAGCACATGTTCAGCTGGTGAAGATGTACAGCTTTTAAGAAACTCTCGGTGCCACAACCCATTTTTAAACCCCTTGAATTTCCAAAATCAGATTCAAAACAAACTTGGGGGAAAAAAGCAAATCGCATACAAGCTGAACTCTGCTATTCCCACTAGCATCAACACAGATTATTGACACAAGCTGACATCATAGTTGCAGTAGGTGCCCTTAAAAAAAAAACAAAAAAAAACGATATAATGGATTTGTTTCAGTGTATACTGAGCATGTTGAATGCAAAAACACACAGGGTTCCTTCACATTATAAAAGTCTAATTTCACAGACTTAAATCATCTTAAACATGATAAATGTTTACATTTTCAGTTTGGGGTTGCAATCTGAACATTGTCATGTTCTTCTATACAACAAGGGGTTCATTTAACAAATCTATATTTGAACTCAGAGGAAAATTGAAAAAAAAAACAAAACACTTCAGCGCTGTGTATGTGCAACTTATAGCAAATTGTTTGCCGCTATAAATCAGATTTTCAAACTTAGGTAGGCTCATAAAAGCTTTAAACAAAACTAAAAATATGACAATGTTCATCTTTTATATGTAAAAATAGGATAATTCTGCTTCTTTGAGAAACTTATCTTTAGAAATGTATTCTTCATTTTAGCATTGCTAAGGGGAAATGGAGTCTGAAAAAACTAATATTTAAACTTGGAAATACTGGAAAGACTGAGAGTTATAATGACAAGAAGGTAGTCATTTACCAAAATATAATTTTATAGAGCTTTAACAAATAGTAGCAGTGCTGAGTATCGGCTCACAAGCTGAAAGTCCATAACTGGGAACTACGGGGAAATTGAAAATGACAACACAGCTAAATATAAAGAACATAATCCTGTGTTCATGTGATGCATGAGCAGTACTAGATTTCTCCACTTTTCAGAAAGTTTGAGTTTCATAGGATTGGAAAATCCAGCATAGTTTCAATAGTAGATTGCAGAGAAGCTCCTTAAATCCCCTGGTCTGTGCAGTGAGAGTGTTAAACTGTTAAACTGGTAAAACGAATAGAAGCGGCTTCCTTCGTTTAAGCAATGCAAGGTAAGTTTTTATGATGCAAACGGAAACGCCATGCTTTAAGTTGCGAAAACACAACACCACATAGCATTTATATTAAAAACCATCTTTACCTACTTTGTATCCAGCATGATATGTAGTTGTAGACATCTGATATCAAACATTGAAGAAATGTTTTCTCTTTTTCCTTATGCACAACAGAGAACTGACTAAATATATTAATACTTTTTAACACTGTTAAACTGTTAATTATGGAAGTATATTATAAACTCATGCTGTGTAATTTATGCATTACTCTGGCTAACCTCTAGAGCAATTAGGGTTCTTTGTTTTTGGCTGATACCAATTTCCAGATATTTTAAAAAGTCTGACTTCCAAATTTCAATTTTGATCGATTAAGATTTTCTTATTCAAAGGACCATAAGACCTTAAAGATTTAATGACCCCATTAAGGGACAAGGGTGTAAAGAAAATGGATGGATGAAATGTATCAAAGCATACTGCATGTCAATAAAGACATTTCATAAGTAGGGAAAAACTATTCTTTTAGTCTTTAGAAAAATGCCAGATCCTTATTGTTGTAGATATATTGGTGAATCTCTACTTCATATGCAAAAATGTTCTCTGTTAAAATATCTTTATGTTTGTTACATATACATCATGCAGGTTTGTCAAAATGCTGCACCAAGTTATACTGGTAAGTAAATACAGCGACCAAGCTCATAAAAACCAGTTTACCAGGAGTGCTAAAACTGTTTAGAGTGACTGCATCACTACTGGTGTTTATACCACAGTTTGGGAACCAATATGAACACAAAAAAAAAAACCTGAAGATGTCCACACTCAGACACATACACACAAAGAATGAAAACTGAATGAGGTAATTGAATCCCTTTTGTGAGCCGATACTGTAGAGCAGCCAAGAAAAATGTGAGAAAAAAAGAAATTCAGGCAGCGTCAGCGATCAGTGACACCAGGTGTGTAAACTCAGCTTTGTGCTGGTAACTGCTTACTACCAGCCCTCATCCAGTAACAATGACCAAATCTAGTCCGGTTTTGATTGTTTGTGTGATCCAATTTGGGTTTCCAATCAGCAGATTTAGCAACTGCTCAGAAAATCAACAAACTTTGTGAAGACACAAATGCAGGTTTCAGCACCTGGACTCGTGCCAGTCCTGATATTTATCGTCAACAAAAATTAATCCCCGTCTGAAGATTTCTCTAGCACACGTACATCTCATTTCATAGCAGAAACAGGCTGCTACAGAGAAAGCTGTCCAGCTTAATGACGGTCCAACATGTTTATAACTTGATATTAATGAGGCAATAGTGGAGAAAAAGTGTAGAGCTGATTGTGTTTTACTGTACAAGTGGAGGAACGAGCAGTACCACAGCAAATTTTAAACGTTTAAACTGAAACAGCAGCCCCTTCATTACCAGTTGCCATGGCTACCACGCATAGCTCGACTTAGCAAGAACGCCTTCACTTTACCGAGAAACTAAAAGCTCCGGTTTCATTTCTGAATTAGAGGAGATGAAGATGCTGTCGGGGTTCTCAACTGTTAAGTAAAGTTTAACCTCTGACCCCACCATAAAGCTATTGTCACATTTTTTTTGTTGTTGTTTTTTTGTTTTAAGTCTGACAACCATACTGCATCCTAAACGTGACTGTTTAAAGTTCTGGGAAACAAAATCAACCCTTATAAATATAAGCAGCTAAATTCATCGACAGATGAGTAGACATGTCTTTTATCAATACATGCATGCATGGCATTCGAGCACACACAGAAGCACACGCACAACTCAGCTGTAGTTGTAGGAGAAGTTGTAAGAGCTAGGCTCCTTTGGCACTGGAGGCGGGGCTTCTGGGATCGTGATGTTCTCAAGGTCGAGGAGGCGGAGCTTCATCTCCATGCTTATGAGGGTATCTAGGTCGCTGCGTGTCAGGTCACTGCCCATCTCTCTGCCCAGCAGCGCACACAGCCCGTCGGTCCAGATGCAATACTGGACATGTGGGCACAGAAGCACAAACACACACCAACACACACGCACACACACACACACACACACACATGCAGAGGAGTTTTGGTGAGTGAGGATCCTTCACGGTCAAATTTACTGACCCAAGTAGCTCTGGGAAGGGGAAACATTCCCCAGTTGTGGGAGCGAGTTCGAACAAAGCATTTAGATTTTTATCAGAAGATGTTCAAATATTGAGGTCGGATATTGTTTCCTCTGGAAAAGAAAGATTTAACTGAATTCACACAACAAAAATTCCCCTTATTTTCCAAAAGATCACAATGAAAGATGTGTTTTCTAGTGAGCGGAAAAGTTATCTAGCCTGAAATAACTTCAGAGACACTTGCAGTAATCAACCAAACTCTACCCTCTGAGGTGTGAGATGTTTGAAGGGTTTACTGCAACCTACGAGGGTGAGACTGCCAGATCCTGCTGCAGAAGAGCCTCCCCACAGCATGACGCCTCCACCTCTATGTTTCATGGTTGGCATGAGCTTCTTTTCCAGGAATGCTGCATTTGGTTGTCCCCCTTCCAGACCTCCCACGAAACGTAAACTTGTGCAGCCCTTTTTAGATTGATCAGACATCTACTTTAATGTCAGCAAACTACTGGTGTAGATCTAATGACTTCCTTTTAGGGTTTTGATTGCTTATTTTTGCATCTTGTGGTCAATTTGCTTGGAGAGCCGAACCTGGGCATGGCAGCGGTTGCTTTGAATGTCCTCTGCTTTTTTGTCTACTAGAATCATTTGAGTGCATTTGTGAATGAGTAAATGGTTTCTATCATACATTGTTTGTTTCGTGTGCCTATTTATGGGATCTGTTGGTCTCTCTTCTTCAGCAGAGCTTCTGGCCACTGGCTTGAGCAAACAGCCCCAAGTTCACCTGTCAACAAAGTTAGCGGTGCAGAAAGTCTTGGTTTTTACTTTAATTCCTGTTTGTACTCCTTGGTGAAAGTAAATCCAGCCCCCAGAGGTCGTGGCACATTTCACGCTAATGTCACGGCTCAAGTATTGCTGTTCGTTTTACAAACATTAGATAAATTATGGGCAGAGTTTCCTCCAAATACGAGCATCAAACACCAGTTAAATGTTAGCCAAGTGTGCAAAAAAGGCTCTGTCAATCACAAGGTTCTTACACCGTCTTCATGGGAAAAATGCAAACTTTTCTAAGCTCAACTTTCTAAAGGTCTCGGTTCTTCAAGTCTGTTGCAAAATGTAACATGAAGGGAGGAATAAAAGAGAGAATAAAAGGAGGAAAGGAGAGAGCAAAGGAAGGAATTAAGGAACAAAGGGGGGAAAATGCGATAAGAAATAAAGTTTGAGAATAGAAAAATGTTTTGATATTCCCATTGTCTGTTTTGATACTTATTCAGACATGGAAAACACTGGAAACAAATTCCAGACGTTTCCAAACCTTTCCAGGTTGCGTACGAACCCTGGAGTCAAGATGGACATTCAGACTCTGGTTTATGTGAACTTTGTAGATGCAAAGCCTTCAGTGAACCAGCCTGACTGTCTTCAGGTTAATGAGAAGTCAGTCAGCATCAAAACATTACTGCAGCCAGCCAAGGCCAGCAGACGACATCAAAACAATGAATACAGGGTTCAATTATTTCATCTCATTCACAATTCAGACACTGCAGCAAAAAACCTGCGAGCGCACAGTCATAGCCTGCGAATATTTTACCTCGTATTTGTTCGGTGCAACAAAATTAAGCGTTTCGTCCGGATCGTAGAGGACGGAGAAGGCCAGCTCCAGCACCTCCTGGCAGAGCGAAACAAATTCAGCAACAACACAGCAAGGTCACGAGTCAGCAAAATATGTTAGACATGAATACAAATGAACATTTTAGCACCTTGTTTTGTTTTAGAGCACTTTTCTCCTTCATATGAGGGCAATCCTTTCCTGTTAACACAGACTTGATGTCTGAGACAGGGACTGGAGAGAAAAAAAAACAGAGAAATTTATCCTCTCACCAGATGCAGAAGAATTGTTTTGTGTTTCTCAAAAAACACAAAAAGTAGCAGAAACAAACAAAAGTGTGTCTCACTCTTGTCACTCAGTAGCTCAAAAGGCACTTCACCCTGAGGTGACTCCTCCAAATCCCCGTAGTGCAGAACTTTGTGATTAAGAGATAATCGGCAGAACCAGAACTTTTCTATAAAAAAAAAAAAAAGAAAAACAATAATCAATAAAAGCAAGACTCTGCGCAGAGAGACAAATGTCTGCCGCGCTCCTCTCGGTACCTTGCCTTCGACGGTTCCCCAGTTTACGGAAGCAGCTTCCCTCGCACAACCGGTTGAGCCGCTGCTGCTTGATGAGCTCCAAGATCTCGGGTTGAATCCTCTCCCGCAGCTCTCTGCAGCACAGCACAGCATGAGGAACTGGAAAACCATGAACACAAAATGAATAATGCAGGAAAGGCGCAGACTGACATGATGGGCGGAGACTGGAAGTCGTCCTGGCTCATCCTTTCTGACTGCCGCAGACGCAGTATCTCAGAGTAGCTGAGGCCTCGCAGCTTGTTCTTCAGCTGGTCTATGGAGGACGGCTTCATGGCCAGAGCCCTGGTAATCTGCTCCCGGACCACCTGCATCACCTGGGCCAGCGTTCACACACACACACACACGCACACACACACACACACACACACACACACACACACACAAATAATGAGGGCTGATGGAGCAAAAATGTAAGGCTCAAAAGCTGGGTTAATGCAGACGCATGTGAACTCTTTAGATTAGTTTTTCTTTGTGATTCTTTAGGTATAATTATTTCAAATAACCCTTTTTATTCTATTGAACTTAACAGTGTCGTGTGTTGCATGAATAATACCAGTGTTCGCCCTCACCAGGCGCTCATTCGGCTGCTATAAAAAAGCTCATCTGACATTACTGGTCTGGACCAAAAGCAGAAAATTGATACTAGAATTGAAAAATGCAATTTAATAAGAGGTTGTACAATCATCAAGTCATTTTCTCACTGTAATCATGGGATATGTAGTAATCCAGCTGCGAACTCAATGGTCTGTGTTAATCTGTATTTAAACAGATGGGAAATACAATCCTTTGTGCAAAACCATCCACAAAAAACAGACTGACTTCTGCTCAGTACATTTATTCAGTGCAGAAAAAAGAAATAATTGTTCATTAGGACATCACCTGTAAACCTCCATTTTACCATTGCTCTTTTACCAAAAAGAATGAATGTATTCCTCTCCAATAAAATGTAACGAGGTTTGAGCATTCATGAAGATCTTTGCAGTCTTTTGGGTCGTCCTGTTTTCTCTCATGTTCTCCTCTCAGTCAAGGGCAGGGGTGTCCGAACTTTTGGCCACATGGGCCAAAATTACAGATTCAAAAGTAATTACGGGCCAAAAAAAAAAACTAAATTAAAGCAAATAAAGTAGCCGATGTAGATCCAAAACTTGAAAACAATTTTTATAATGGTGTATTAGGGCCATTGTAGATAGAAAAAAGGAGTATATTTCTGGCAAAAATTCAGAAATTTTCTAGAAAAAAAAATTCAATATGTAGTAATCCAATAAAACTTTTGACATTTGAAATTCAGAAATTCACAAGATGTTTTGGGAAAAAAAATCTTGTAAATTTCTAGATATTAATCTAGAAATTTGATGCTTTCTTTCTAGCAAGTTCCCTTGTTTTTCTAGAAAATTTCTGATCTTACTCTCAAAATTTCTGAGTTTTTTGGCAGAAATTAATTGCTTACTGTCATTTTGCATGTTTTCTGTATTAAAAGAAAGACGTAGTTTTCAGTTTCTTTTGGGCTCGACTGAATAAATTTACCTTCAGTAATGAGACCAGGATTTGGGTCACTTTCTTTCAAAGTGTTTGCTATATTTAGCCAAGTTTAAGAAAGAATAAAAGCTGATTCGGGTGCAGCAATGTTGCCTTTTCAGTAAAAGTCTCTGGATAAACTTGGTTTTACCTTTTGTTAAAATTTTTTTGTGTAAATACGAATACTTTGTGCTATACTTCACATTTTCCTGTGTAAGAAAATAATGTTGGTAACAATTTTTACCCTGATTACAAATTAAAAGTGTACATTTGCATCTACAAATGAAATTTGTATCATTTTTGAATTGTAGTTGGGGGCCGAACAAAATTAGTCCAAGGGCCATAAATGGCCCCCGGGCCACACTTTGGACATCCTTTGTCTAGGGACTGAGATAAATATGAAACAAACATGATTTTGTGTTTGGTGAACCATTTCTGTTGAAAGATGTTTTGGATCATTCATCTTTTAAAACAAGCATCTCAGAGTGTGTTGCGTGAAAAGAAAAATCCAGATTTTCCAATAATTAAATCCTCATGATTAAAAAATTTGATTAATCAATGATTGGTTTATGACCCATCCCTAATACAGGGTATGTTAATCATTTTATTTTCTTGTTCCATTCTTTGTTTTACTATTAAAGCAAATTGTAATTTTCTTCTGAGACAGAAGCTGCTGTCTTCAAAGTGAGATTCTGCTACTAAAATACAGGAACCACTTATTATCCACTGGCCCAAACATTAATCTCCCAGTCCGCCCATTAGTGCAGACCAGCGATGGACGTGTAAATGACTCTCTTTGGAGTGAAAATGCGAGTTTGGAGTGGGCATGAGTGGTGGCATTGTGCGTGGACAAACTGTGTTATGAGACAGATTTTGGAGTGTTTAGTGGTCATAAAAACGGAGAGTGAAGGTCACTGGACACAGAAGATGCCTCATAGACAAATTATACAGCTTTATCAGCACTTGATGGAGCTTGATAGGGGTCACATTGTGGGTCTGTATGAGCTTAAGCAGTCGCATCATATAATTGCTCTGCATGAGCGGTGTGCAGATGTCACCGTGGGTCGGTGTTGGAACCAATTACGTGAGGGCGACCGCACGGGTCATGAAGTTCAACTCGTCCAGGAAAGTCCATTTTCGTCATATTGTGCACCAATAATTAAAGGAAACTGACAACTGCGTCTGCTGCTGGAGGACATGCTCTTGACTCTTAACAACATTCCCTTTTTTGTCAGAGAATATGTTCTTTTCTTTTTGGATGACTCTATTCTTTAGATTAATATCCACATTGATTCATGATTTTTTTAAAGCAGCACAATTTGGCTTCAGCCCAAATATAAAGGGAGAGCCAGATAACTGGAAGGAGGCAGTTTAAATCACATGGCAACCAAAGGTGCTAATTACCTCACCTCTAAAATTAGCATGCGAATAAAATAAACAGGAACAAATCAAATTTGCTCTGTTTGCAAAGGTTTCCGTGAGCGCTGCGGGTAAATAAGCTGCCACCATAAGGTCTAAGGTTTGTTTTGGAAAGCTTAGGCATAAAAAAAAAAAAAAAATTGAGAGCTTTTAATTAATGTGTGCATCTGAATATAAATACGAGCGTTGTGTAATCTCAGACCTTGTTGAAGTCCTCAGCCGTGGCTCTCATCTCCTTCCATGTTTTATTAAGCAGCTGGATGCAGACGCAGAAGAACTCCTCCCACGCGCGGTCATGAGTGAAGAACATGGGGTGATAATCATTGCAGCCCTCGTTTGCTAAACAGAAAACAATTTCAAATGTGTAAACATGGGTTTTGGCCAGATGCTGCACTGAAATCAGATGCACAGACACACTGGTCAACCTGATCATCAGCATGTAAAGTGTAACCACTTCGTTGCATTGATCTTGCCTTGATTATTGGCTCTGCTGTTGCTGCGTTAGGAAGAGTTTATTAGCAGAGACACTGGAAAAAATCTCCAGGTGACCAGAATCAGCCAATTTATTCTTCGGCGGTCCTAATCAGTGATTTGAAAATAAAGATTCGATCTCTTTTTTGTGTTCACCAAACACACCAAAGCACTAAAAGGGTTGCACAAACGCCGCTGCTGGGTGGACAAGTTGTTACTGAGGGACACTGACACAGTCACAGGACGCTTAAAATGTGCAAGAAGCTTGTCAAGAGATGCCTGGGCTTCCTTCAAGCTGCCAGACAGCAAAAGAGAACAAGAATACAGTTGTTTTCTTCCGAGCTTTTCCCTTCAGTCTGTCATGAAATATTCTGGGTTTGCAAGTACTGGCAGCCTTTTTTAAAGTCTTAAAAAAAAAATTGAAAGGGTCGACATTTCTTAGAAAAACATGCTTGGAATGGTGTTTAGTGGGGGCGAGTTTAATGAGTGTATTTGATGTGCATAGTGTTCTGTCCGTAATTTTGCTTGATTCCTGCAAAGTGTCTTTAAGGGTTTAGAAAAGCACCATACAAATATATATTTTTAATTAACATTACTATTATTATTATTTATTGTTATAAAAGACGATTTCAAATGTCGCTTCTGCAGTCGTCTTGTCTTTGTTTTAATAGTTTTGGAGTCCTTTGTGTAACACTTACTGCCCCCTCCGTTCCTGTTATAAATTAATTGTTTACTGATTATAACAGGAAAGATGCTAAGAATATTAAAGTTACAATAAATTACATGTATGATGTAACAACCTGATATGTAAGAAACACAGAAAAGCACACCAAAGCTTTTTATTCTCAAAATTTTAAGTGGAACAAAATTATTGTTTATTCTAAAAAGATGTTGTAGAAAAATACTGAATGTCTTGTTATGTGGGGCATGCTAAACAAAACAAAACAAAATAAAACAAAACAAGTTATTGAGATGCAGTTTTTGTGGTAGATGAGTAAAAATGTGTTTTTGTTCGGAGGCGTTTTATTTCTATATACCTCTGTGCCGCAAAGCCTGAAGGATTTTACTGTGTCTGCAAAGTTTCTGATGCAGAAAGTGAAATCCCTGTAACTCTAGGCTGCCATCATTATTTAATTTTACAATTAGGAGTAAAGATTCATTTTGTGCAGAAAGCATATAAAGAATTATTATGATACTCTTCATGGTTTCTAAGGATGGCCAATTAAAATGAATACTGACAAGCTTTACAAAATTTGGGAAATCAGACACAAAACCTCTAATTATTTCTCTCTCTCCTAACACACTTTTTACACCCAGAGGCAGATGTACAAAGCCACTTACGCAGTTCTCCGACCTGGAGAATCTCGCACAGCATCCGAGTAAGTTCGATCGCGCAGCGGCCAAAGGGGCACTCATGCTTGTCCTCCCGACTGCTGTTCTCCAGCACGATCTGTCATAAACAGAAAGACAAGTTAAGGCCCAGCCAGGCTTTTCAGCTCCTTTAGTGGGTCAAAGTCATGTGTGATGCCGGCACTGACTCTGATGTAAGTATCCTGATGAACCCGGGCCAGATAAAGCATGTTATCCAGAGCCAGCATCCCAGGAGGAGTCTGGGTAAAGTCCATGGCCGGGTTCAAATGGTTCTGTGTTTCAGACAGAGATAATGAGGCACAAGAAAGAGAAAACAGCACTTTGGTTTTTCTGTTTGAATCTGATTGTGTATCTGGTGAAATCTGCTCACAGTGAAGCCGAGCATCTTGTAGTCCTTGGTGTACATTGCTTTCCTCTTCTCTGTACCGGTGGGATCAGTGTCTCCATCAAAGGCAATTCTGCGCAGCTCAAAAATGATGTCTCTCTGAGCCTGAGATGGGGGGAAAAACAACCATGTTAACAGCTTATCAGCATAAAGAGGGAAACATTTACCATGATAGCACCAAAATTACAAAAGAAGCCAGAAAGTAGATGGGTCAATCAGCGATGAGCAGATGGCTTGCAGCAAGTACTGGCAAAAACGGGAAAGGCTTAATTTTCCGGTCTGCTGATTGCACTTAAAGCAAATTTATCAGAGAGTGTGCTACCCACGTAATAGGATGTCTCTATTAAACCTTCGCAGCGTGCACCCACTCCCACTTAATTAACCACGGCTTTCATTTTAACATGCAACGGCAGCTTGTCTACATGCTGGGGTTTTTACACATTCATGTGCAATTAGTGGAGCCAAAATGCATTTTAGGAAGACTATAGAACATGTGAATGGAAAATATTTTGCTTGAAAATCTCACCTGGTCATTGGGATCCATTTTGGTCATCATCCTTTCTTCCAAAAGGTTAAAGGTCAACACCTGTAACACATACAGCTGATGTGCCATCTCTGCTTTGATTGGTCGATTTCCCCTGATGACGTGCTAAAAGAGAAAAGAGCCACAGTAATTATTAGAGCATTCATGTTTTCTGCTATAAACGGCAGACAAAATTCAACTATACAAAATGTTAGACTCTAATTCATAAAAAAATAATAATATTGGGGACCTTTTCATTTACAGTCACAAAGATGACTGTGTTTTATTTGGGTTTAATGTGATAGACCAACATCAAACATAAAGAAATAAATAAATCTAAAATTAGACCACAAAACATTAGAAAACTTTAATTATTTAAGACCAGCTCAGTAGGTCTTAAAAGTACTTGGATGTTGTACATTTGTATCAGTTGAGGTTGCTGAAATGTACAAAAACCAAAAACCAAAAAACCCCAAAAAACAAGAAAACTAAATTTTAAGTGGCTTTTGGATGTTTATTCTTACTTTGAAGAACAAATATCCAAAGGAAGTTTGGACCTTATTTCATGTAATTCTTAAAACAGACAAACATTTCCTTTCATATGTAATCATTAAAATTCTACAAGATACATACATACATACATGCATACATACACACACACACACGCACGCACGCGCGCGCACACACACACACACATATATACATGTACCCACACTATTCATGAGAAGTGCAAAGTGACTCAAGGGATCGGAGGGAGACGGCACACACTGTGTTGTTTCAGGTAACTATGGCTCATTTAAAAGTGTTCAGAATCACAACGTTTTATTCCAAGAAAAGTTTGAGTTTCTCCAGGAAACTGGAGCGCAGCACTCTTGTCTATGACATTTACAGCCAGTTCAGGCAGGTCTTTCCTGACTAGTGCCAAGAGAAATCATTTTCAGGGCAAATTATTTTCCACTTCATGGACTCGATGGCGTCTCACATTTACTGGTTCGGGGTCTCGGCTTTCTGAGTGAGTGAAGCGTTCGATTTTCCCGAAACAAACTTTTAGTTGCAGGAAAGATTTTGAGGGAGTTGGATGCTCCGAATTACTGTAGGCTGTATTTAATAAGGCCAAAACACTGAATTACTCTCATCTAACATGCGTTTATTCCAACATTAGAGTTTAATACTCACATTTAGGATTATGGACCGCAGGTGCTTCTGAGCCAAAGTGCTTGCCATTTCCTGAGGATACACACAAGTCAACAAGAAAATGAAATAATTGACAAAGATTTACAAGACAGCAAAGATCCAGAGAAGTAACTACACAGAAGTACACCAAAAACAAAATTAGAAATTCTAAATCTACATTTCTATCAGCGCTTTGAATGGCATGGATTTGCAAAATAACATTTAACATGGTCTAAGATGATTCCGCTAGGAGACTCTGCCTGCTGCAGCAACAAGAAGCGGTTATATTTTAACACGATCAGATTATGTTATGGCTGATTGAGACACAAAAAAGATCAGTGAGGTGAGACAGGAGAAGGGCTGTGGGGCGGCATGAGCAGCTGAGAGGACGTGTACTCACGGTGAGGTGCTGCTCCAGTGGGTTAGTACACTCCTCCTATGAGTGGGTGCAGGGAGGAGGGGCATGGGCACCACAGTAATGGAAACAAAAAGTGCAAACACACGGACCGTGAGACTCAGGCATTACAAGCATGCAGTGGAATAAGAAGATGACTCACATCACATGAGAAAACAGGCTGCTGACGGCAGCTGGTGTACCCTGCACACACTGCGTTTATCTAGATAATTCTCCCTCCTGTCATAAAAATCAATAAACATGACTCTCTGTTCCTTTTCAATGCATAAAAAACACACAAATGGAAGGGACACACACCTAAAATATGAAGAAATAAAAACGTAATATCAGTTTTAAAGAATAGCTTCAAACTAGAACGAGATTCCTTTTTTTTTTGGTTGGTTGGTTGGAAATACAACAAGCTGAGCAGTGGGAGTCAGATCGAGTTTGTAACTCTAGTCCCACTCCTCTTGTTCAGGCACCAAATCTGACTCAGTTCGCCCTCCAGTGGTCAGTAACAGCCGATGAGAAAAAAAAAAAAAAAAAAAAAGCCCACACATCCTTTCTAACGTAACATCAAATCCACTTCCATATCAAACATGGCCTACGTCCGCTTAACCAGAGATAGAGCCTATCTCCATCGGTTCACCCTGGACATGTCGCCAGAAACACGCGGCCATGCGCGCCATCACCTAAAGCAAATTTAGAGAGACCGATTAATCAAACGTTGACGTGTTTGGACAGTGGAAGAAAGCCGGAGTACCCAGAGAGAACCCACACAAGCACAGGGAGAACATGCAAACACCATGCAGACAGGCCTCAGGTCGAGATTTAATCTCAGATCCTTCTTGCTGCAAGGCAGTAGAGCTGCCCACTGTACCACCGCGCAGCCCTCCATAACTAAATGAACAACTAACATGTTACCTTAGAACCCGGTTGAATAAATGATACCTTCTATTTGAGTTTGATAATGAATGTGAATTGAATTGTGACATGTAAGGAGAAAAAGACAAGTTTTTTTTTAGAAAATTATTTTTGTTCAATTCTATTCTAAAATGATTGAGATGAATCGCGTGTGTTTTTGTGGCGAGTCTGTGTGCACTGTAGCCTGAGTTTCCTGCTCTTAGTCGACACACAGTCTGGTCTTCTGCTGCTGTTTGCGCTGAGGGATCTGTGGGATGGTATTCTACATTTCTGCCCATTATTTTCTGACATCTGGCATCGACACAGGAGTGTTGCTGCTCATTTTTATTTCTTTTTTCTAACCGTTCTGAGCAGCCCTGAGAGATGGTTGTGCATGAAAATCCCAGCACATTAGCAGTTTGTCACACACAAAGACCTGCTGTGTTGTATGTTTGTAAACAACTGTGTACCTAATAAAGTGGACAGGGAGATTACACTGTTTAGAAAACAAACCAATCTTTTAACTACTTCTGAGTTTATGAAGTACTTAAAGAACCAAGTTTATTGTTTTGTATTTACTGGCAATTTAATTATGTCTTCCCCTTTATTTTAGGTTACCAATTACTTCAACAAGATATAAAACAAAGTAAAAGAACATAAAACAAGGATGCAAGGTAAGATGTACTGCAGCGCAGAATTAACTGTTAAAAGTTATTACAGCTCAGAAAGAATCCTGCAGAGAAATTAAACTTTATGACAGAGTTTTTGTTTAGGCTTGTTTGTCTTTGCTACTAACACAAGTTTGTGTTTTTTCTGCAACTTAGCTGAAATATGTTACTCAACAAAATTTAATTTTTAGTCATCTCAGAAAAAAAAAATGTTTTTCATTATTTTATTAAATCAAAATGATAGATGCACCAATCAATCACCCAGATGTTGGAATTGGCCGATTTTCCCTTGATTAAGTTGACTTTTTTCTTATCCATGAAATGTATTACAACTGAGAGCTCCCAGCATGTTTTTGTTTTAAAAACACACTTATCAGCAGCATGGCTTTTTTTAGGAACCAATAAATTAGGATATGGGGTCCGATGAGACTTGAAAATAATCTTTAAGCAGGTATTAAACATACTTTTCATTATCACACCCACATTTTTATAGGAGAAATGTCTTTGTTATTCGTATGATGTAATATTCTAATCTTAAGATGTTTCATTAGCTGTAAGCAGAAAATCATCAAATTAACAGAAATAAATTAACTTTTAATAACATTACATTTTATTGAATATCCTGTTATAATATCCTCTGTTGGCTTTAAAACATCTACCTCTATCAAAGAACATTTTTTCTTTTTTATATAGAATAATAATTTGGAAAAATAAGTCGGAGTTAGTGAAAACCTACATTTATATGTCAGACCTCAAAGAAAACCAAACCTCACTTTCAGCCTGATCGGTGCATCCCTATTTAAAACAGTCACAGCTAACGGACAAGTCTGCAGTAAAACAAATATGTACATTTTAAAGGGAAGTGAGGGCTATTCTAAGTGATTATATTACTACAACGGTTGTTACCAAACAGAAATACAGAGAAAGGTATTTCAGCGAATCTAGCTCAAACTAACATTAGCAGCTACTGCGAGCGAATGTCTGCAGCTCTATAGCAGCGAAGAAACAGCAGTCTATGTATAGATGGCTTTCTTTAGGAGGTAGCATGAAGTAATGACAGCAGTAAGTATCCAGTCATTTTCTCTATTGCAGCCATCGCTGCTGAGAGCAGTTCACTGACCTGCCGTCTGTCTTCTGGTGCCTTCAGGAAAAGAGCGTTGATGAGAGCGATGGCGTAGGTCTGGATTTCCTGATTTGACCTGAGGAAATGTCCAGGATTGCAACAACCAGTTAGAAGCATCATGCTCCACAAATATACAGAATCTTTAAAAAATAAATACATAAATAGGCTAGCAATTACTCTGACTACAAAAAAAGGGACTGATGGAGGCTTTTAGAAAAGCTTCTCTTTGACACCAAGATTTTGTTTTAGTAGAAATTTATTGCAACCGAAGAAAACAAACAGCATTTAAGAGGTGCTG
Source organism: Poecilia formosa (assembly GCF_000485575.1). Classification (NCBI taxonomy): domain Eukaryota; kingdom Metazoa; phylum Chordata; class Actinopteri; order Cyprinodontiformes; family Poeciliidae; genus Poecilia; species Poecilia formosa. Next base: position 383,645 of record NW_006800063.1, on the reverse strand, counting down.
CAAGTGTCTAATTCCTACAATGGGAAATCTTCTTCACGTATAGACCTGAGGCAGTCTTTCGAAAATTACAAACAAAATTTGTTAATATTAAGAGGAGCCATCTTGCTCTGGTGGTTCCTGGTCTGCAGTGTTTCTGGGGTGGAGTTAACAGAGTCAGAGATTGATAACGCAAAGCAGACTTGATTATACGTACAGATGCTGCTGCACACAGCTAGCATGCAAAAAGATTATTTCAAGATTACTTTTTTTAAAGAAGAACCACTGAGATTGGGACAAGAAGCCAGAGATTGGAAATAAAAGAGGAAAAGTAGTTACTATGGGTGTAACGGTACAGCTATCACAGATTGATCGGGATAAGATCAACAGACTCTGAATGTACTGTTACATGATTAGGGTCAAAATGAAATGCATGTAACTGGATACAGAGCTGACTGGAGCTGGTGAAATGGAATGAACCGGCTTGGTTTAAAATGAATCCAGACCAAACTGGAGTCTGATTCTTCATAACAATCAACGGATCGTATCAATACATTGGTAGAATACTTTCAATAGTTAATTGAGCATACTGTACTGGATGACAAATAGGATAAATTCGAATGTATGTTTGATCAATGATTCTTTTTTGTAAAGTGCCTTCAGACAACATTTGTTGTGAATTATACAGTTTATATTATAGATATAAACTGAACTGAATTGAGAAGCTGGATATGAATTGGACCCATTTCTCATGTAAAGTGCCTTCATATAACATTTTTTTTTAAATGTGATGCTGTACAAATAAGCCAAATTTAATTAGCTTGAAGTGAACTATGGGCTGTTAATTTGTACAGCCAAATTAACAGCCACGTTAAATTTGGCTGTACAAATAAGCCAAATTTAATTAGCTTGAAGTGAACTATGGGCCACGTGTCAAATAAGTCTGTTTCTAAAAACAAAACTAGAACAAAATAGTGTTTCAATAATTCGGCCTTAGATACATGCAAAATAGAAGACCGAATGATGCAGAAATAACAAATAAATAGGCCAAAACAAACATTTGCTTACGCACTTGGTACAAAATTGCTTTGAAACTTTGTGGCGCTTGAAGGAAACTAGTGGCATTTCCTTTGGGTCTTGTGTGATAACATACATCTACTCTGCCAAGCATTGCAAAGCACACGTTACATGACAAATAATGGGTGAAAATGAGAAAGATACGACAACCCAGCTTGCCAAACTTCTTTCTCTCAGCTGCTGTACGCACTGGAAACTCAAATACACTCTGCAAACAACTGACTGAAAAAAGCATGGCCTCCAGCAGGTCTTCATTACCATCATTCCTGCACTAGTTTCGTTTAAAGTGCTGTATACAGTAGCTTAATGTACTCATTCTCAGTTAAGGCACTTAAAAAAGCAATAGAAACAAATCTTCTCTTCTACATGAGAGTAGTGATCACCTGTGACTCATTCTGATTTCATCTCTCTGTGTACCTGTGGGACATCTCTGTACTGTGGTAGTTTATTGTGCCGTTACACCCCCAGTTCTACCAGACTTAATACGGTTTGTCTTTTCTCGTCTAAAAAAAAAAATCCTTGTCTTTGGTGTCGTTCCTAATCGTACCTTTACATCGTTTTTTTTTTTTTTTTTACACAACTCATGTTACAACATTTTCCCCTCGTCCCCCCGCGAAACAGAGTGCAGGAAGCCCCTGTGCATGTGTGTGTGCTCACACTTGCAGGTGCCCGATGAGCTGTCCCACGGTGATCTCCTGGGCCACGCGGTGGTAGAGACTGTGGCTGTTCAGGACCATGCTCTCCAGGATGGCCAAGGAGCGCTGCAGGATGGACACATCCACCATGGGCTGGTTCACATAACCTGCAATCTGAGGAAATGCAGAAGCCGTGCATAAAGTTAAAAAGCTAGGATCTGTAAACCAAGACAAAATTCAAACGTGTTTATAAAAGAAAACTTCATAGCAAAGTTTCTTTTGAGTGAGTCTCAAGGCTGCAGAGCGGTTCACTGAGGAAAGCTACTCGCATGCACGCTGCAGCAGATTACAATCCTGAACATCGTCCACACATTTCCGGCATGTGAGCGAAAAGGACGGAAGGGCAAACAATCACACAAAACAGCGGCAGGAATAAAAGGAGAAAGACAGACGATCCTTGAAGTCGCAAACAGTTAACATGTACACAGTGTTTGTGTAAAATGGCCGTGAGTGACGTAAAATGTTTGTTCAATAGAGGAAGCACCTGTTTGATGAAGGAGAGGGAGATCAGATCCCAGGATACAATGCCGTGATCCATCAACTCCAGGAACGCAGTGAGAGTGAAGGCCAACATTTCCCCAAAACTTGGAGAGAAAAAACTCACAGTTAGTCCAGGATGTTTCAGAAGGTGAGACTTAAAAATGAAATGTGCAAAATAAAATAAAACAAAACAAAAAAAAACAAATTGATTTCATAAACATGAAGGGCTTGAAGTTAGGTCTCAATAGTTGAAATGAATGCTTACTGGGTGCCACTCTCGACAAGTCGAGCCAGAGTCCCTATGCCTTCCATATTTATGAACTCTGCAGCAAAAGTCGGGTCTGCGGACAACTTTGCGAGCTCCTTCAGAGCCTCGAGGCGAGCATCAATAACATGCGACTGGATCCTCTCCAAGAGTTGACGAGCAGCACGAGCCTGGCAAAAGTCAAAACGTTCACTCATGCTACCGTTACCTTATCTCATTGGTTTACCAGAGATTTAGCTATGAGACTTTATTTTATATCGTACGCTGCTTCCACTTGTGGCAGAGGACAAAGACACCCCTGCAATGACTGCAGCACCAGGCACAATTATTGGCACCCCTGCTTAAGACATTTATAAAAGCCTTAAAATAGCCAGTTGTTATGGAAACTCTGTGAATCCAATATCCTAATGTCTTTTGCTGCAGTTCCCTGCAGTGAGCTTCACAGATTTTTTCTTGCATTACTGTCTTTCTTTGACCATTCCCCGACATTGTTTTAAACTTTTGTATTGTACTTATTGCTCTGACTGTAGATACAGTTAGGTTCAGACAAGAAGCCATTTTCCTGAAGCCATTTTGCTACTGCGTGAACCTTTTCCAGGAACTATGGTTCTGCGTCAAATATTTACTTCTTTTGGTAACTCCTAGAGATTTCTGTTTCAGTTTGGTCTTATTCTATACATTCTCTGATTTATCTTTGTGCTTGGCTATGTTCACTGTGTCCTCTCAGGTTTAGCTGGTTTTCCTGATCGCAGTTTTTCCATTGTGCATACAGTCTGTAGCTATCCGTCATGTTTTCCCTCCTGGTAGATTTCCTTCCGGCTTGGCCCAAATCGCTCTGTGAATGTTCGCAGAATCCCAAAGTACAGCAGTGAACTTGACAAGCAAACAGATGTGGAAAAGGGAGCTAAAGTATCTAAAAATAAAAAAGTAAGCTGGAATGCAATCCTCAGCACCTTTGTTAAACTGGAGATAAAGGTATCAGCTTCACTCTCAGAGCACTTAGATGCAGGGCGGGATTAAAAAAGGCAGGTAATCACACATGATTACAGAGAGACGGCGACTAGTGCTATTAAACACGACAGACGTCCTCAACTCCTCTTAACCTTATGAAAGCAGCCTGTGCCCCTCGCGCCGTGCTAACTTGGTAAAGCTATAATTTTCAGGACTTGTCAGTGATTGAAGATTTTTAAGTGCAGTCTAAAGTAAAGTCTTGAAATGGCTACTGGTTAGCAAAAACTACATAATAAACTATCATCATTAACATTTTATGCAAGTGTATGTTAAACAGTTTCTAACAAATTAAAAACAAATTCCATGGTAGTGAAAAAAATATTTCTGCCCTTACAGACTTCTTCTACTTTATTTACTTTTTTGCCACTCTTAAATATTTCTGATCTGTTGTAAATACAAAACATAGTTTTCAAACCCTGACTTCATTAATTACAGTAAAAAAAAAACCGCCAAAAAAACCCAATCCAAACTAAACTGGCTGTAATTGATCCCTACTCTTCCATCCCGTCTCCCTTGTTAAATCATTAATTAACTGTTATCAATTTTTTTTTTTACTTCAACACCCATGCACATCCTCATTACTGCTGAATCTGTAGAATCAAAAAAATCACTTGAACACAATTGGTCTGACAACATTAAGAAGGTCAAAATTTCTCTAAGGAACCTCTTCTAAGGAAATTTGTAAGGAGTTTAATTTATAGCACTGCTCATGAAAACAAAGCGGACTTACCGGGGAAATTGCTAATCGAAGGATTGTCCCATTCTTAATGTCACCGCGGCTCTGAAAAATAAAGGGCAACTTAGGGTCAATATTGCTTCACCGTGACTTTAACACAATGTGGTGGGAAATAAAAACAGAGAATAAAACCTGTTCAGTGATGTAAAGCTGAGGACCATCAGCATAACGGAGAGCGAACTGCTCAGAGCCCGACAAAGACCACCTGAGGGCGCAAATATAGAGAGATAAAGTTAATACACGTTGATATTGATTTTAAGCGAGTAATTGCAAGTAGCGAAATGTGTGATTGTTAGAGAGTGCAGCATACTCGAGAGCGCGAGAACAAAAGGTTGGCCAAGTCAGGCCGTTCTCTCCGGCAAATGTATTTACAAGAGAGGCAAACTGCAACAGTGAAGGGAGTTTTCAGTGGGCGTTTGCAGTAAAAGTGCAAGGGATTTTCAGCTTCCAGTGGCAGAGGGAGGCAGTGGGTACGTGCAGGCATGTTCAGAGGTGGATTGGTAGGAAAAATGTAAAATTCTTTGTACATTTTTACCACACTACCAACGTACGAAGAAAACAACCCTAAATGATAAATGAGAGCATAAACGTCTACTTTACCATAGGCTGATATACAGTAAGGGATGTGTGAGTCTTAAAGGTATACAACACTGAACAGAAAACCCACTCAAATAGAAATCTGAATTTAAACTAAGGTTTAAATTCAGAATACAACATTTGTATTCATTGGCTACTGGCGCTGTGTTCTTTAACTCTGAACCAGTAAACCATACATCACACCTTACTAATTTGACATTTTGCTTATGGCTTGTGTATTTTATTCATATTTTATGTCAAAGTGAAAGGATTTTTATTACAGTTATCATTGTGATAATGACTACGCTGATCCCCATCCTAAACTTGGCCCCATGCTGAACCAACATAAATCAACACATAATTAAAACCTCTTCTCCATTTTAAATAATCTGGAAAAAGTAAAATAAAAAACTGAAGGAGATCATTCTTACCCGTCACATACTTCCCGTATTATAGAGGACAAGGGTCTCTTCTGTAAAAGCAAAACACAATGAGTAGATAAAACAGAACAATCTGTCTCAGTCACGGTAAATGATCTGAATTTACATCAAACCTTTGCAGTAACACTGAACACTCTCCCCCATTTGCACTCACAACTCAGGCAGCTTTGGTTAAGTGCAAGTGAAAGTGCACATCAACATGTGACAGGAGGAGCCTAGAATCAAACCTACAACTTTCCGGTTGCAGGATGACTACCGCTGAGTCATCGATAAGAATGTTTTAACATTGACATGGTCTAAGTAAGACTAAATCAGGCTTTTGCAACCTTACATAAATAGCAATGCTTAACTGAAATTACTTTCCATATGCAAATTAAGGCAAAGAATTAACAGAGGCATTGAAAGTTTCTCTCTACTACATACCTGGTCCATCTCTATAAGCTGAGCATTGGCACCGGGCCACTCAATGGCAACCTTCACAATGTCAGCCGGGGGTGGCATACCTGTGTGTTGTGGTTAGAGCACCCTACAGGAAAAAAGAGGAAAGAATCCCTGTTGATCAGCATCAACAGAGATTTTAGGAGAATTAGCACCAGCTCTTCAGCGGCTTTGTAAACTGAAAAATTTAGCCGTAGTCATAACACCGAATGTAAACTGACAGACAACACAGACCTTGATGCACTTTAATAAAGAAATCAGTTCACAGTTAGGAAGATGCCTTGAAGCATAAACAAGCAATATTCTGATAATTTAACTTTATTCTAGCTTCAAAATTACAACCTTAATCAAATAACCTGCAGCATATGTTTTCTCTTGTATGCATTCTAGATTTAAGATTAAAATAAATCTGAATCACTCAAAATTGGACTGGCAGGTCGTACGAAAAAACAAAACAAAAACGATCACTTATTGCTAATAGAAGTTCCAAGTACCGTCTCAAATCTCAACTCTAGTCATTTTGTCTCAGTTTTAAATTCATAACTTTACATGACTGGTCTTTCAAACACAGCATTTGCTCCTAATATACGAAATTAAGAACCACACAAACACCAGCAAGGCTGGAAAAAAATATCTTGAATCTTATTGCTTCTTTTCATACAAGAGTGCTTAAAAAGAAATCAGAATCTGTGCATCTCTAATAGAGGCAAAGCATCTTTTCAGTGCTCACATTTAATTACTGCTTAAATGTAACAAACCTACTTCCCAATCTGCAACAACAGCTTTGCAGCAAATGAGAAACAAGAGAACAACAGGGACCAGGTTTTTGGCACAAATAAGAGGGTTTGCTTTTTTCTGTCAGAGAGAGGGAGAAAAGGAGAGAACACAAAATAAAAGATGACAGGCTCGCCTGATTTGAAAACTGTTTTCTGGAACAGAGAGAAGAAACTGCTGTTCTCCAAATGGCTCCGTGCATTCTGATTGCTTTCAGGATTAAATAAAAAAAACACTTTGTATGGCTCATTTGAAAAGATTTTATTTTTTTTATCACAGCTGGGTGGTTGGATTTAAAAAACAATAATTGCCTACCCCAGAGAATTATCAATGATGCAGTATGATTAAGCTCTGCACCACAAACTTTGTAAGGCGTTTGGGTATTTGTTCTATAAATAACCTCACCTGCCACTTTACAGTGATTGAGCCATCTCAATCACTGTAATCAAAAGCTGGATCAAAAGCTTGAAATATATTTTTTAAAATGTCCTAAAGGTATTTTGCTCTTTTGTGAATCCAGCATCATTACCAGCTCCACATGATGAAAACATCCTGGAAAGTTGGAATAAAAATTCAAGCTGTCAAGTCTAGAATAACAAGCATGCCTGAGTGCTTTGATCTCTGTATCTCCGAGCCATGGGACTACTGGAGTGTGCTCTCTGTATTAGCTGTCACAACAAAGCATAGCAGATGAACACTGGGTGATATACAGCACAAGTGCTTTAAATCATAGCAGAAAATGACACTAAAGAGAAAATTTAAATTCAGATTCCTACTTGACAAAATTTAATTTTCAACAGCAATGTCTTGTCATCTACACTAGACACAAAAATGTCATCAGTGTCAAATGTAAGAGTTAGATGCAATTAAAAAGATAAATTGTTTCTCTAAATAACCTTTAATTGCTATGAGGCGAAATATAAATTTTCAAATGGATGCTGACAACTAGCTTGGAGGCTTAACAGAGCAGGGAAAATAAAAAAAACACAGTTTGTTGCATCAGCTCTCCTATTTCTCCAAACAACCATGTGTATGTCTCACTCTTCTCCATATCATTCTTAAGGTCAACTTCATAATTCCTAGTCCACTCTAGTATCCACTTCACTGCGATGCCTGTGTGACATAACTCATCATCTACCCACTATTTTCCATTACGGGTCTCTGCGGATGTCCACGTGCAACCCGAATGTTTGTGACCGGGTTGGCTACCAGTACAAACAGGGACAACAAATGCTCTAAGATGGAACCAAACACAGCAGATAAACTACAGATCAGACCACGAGCACAAGAAAAACAACAACAAATATAGTAAGGAAAGACCTGCTGTTTTTCCTGTGTGAATAATTTATCTCACAGGCACAAGAAAAAATACAAAAACTCCATTAATATTCTGGTGAGAAATCGCTTTATTCCTTCTTTTCAGATCTCTTCTTCTTCTTCTACTCCTCTCAGAAGGCGGTTTAGAAAGCAGCACATTATCACCCCCATCTGAGGGTGAATGTTTAGATGTGCAAAGATTGAACGGGTGCACATGTTTGTCTATAAAGTCCATGCAGCTAGCATATTGCGGCACAGAGAATTAAACTACAATGCAGTAATGTAGCCATCAAACAGCATTCCAAAGACACAGTTTGTCAAGCCATTCAAAGTCTTTTAGTATGTCTCTAGTTAGTTTTCTCATAACCTATCGTTTGGAGAGACAGTTAAAATACTAGCATGAGAGTCAAATGTTATGTCCTTCATTTGGCTCCGGCACAGATAAAATATAAAGTTGCTACAACTAATTATTGGAAATGTAAATAGTTTTCTCATCTGATAAACTTTATGCTCACAAACAATAGCCAAAGTCACTTCGGTTTGTATGGCTATAGCTACTAATAGTAGCTGCTGCATAAACTTTGTTGTGTCTTTATACCACAATTTTGAGTTGTTTCCAATAGAGATTGTTTTTGGTGAGTGGGGGAAAATTTGTCCTCACTACCAGTCTTAACTTTGTAGCACAAGAGCAGACTATCCTTTTTCAATTTTGTCTCTATCAGCCAATACATCACTTACATAGTCCTGATAAAAAGAGCTTCTAGACAAAAGGAAAACATATTTTCTGTCAACAGCCGTAGTGAGTGACAGAGTTCAAGAGAGTATGTAGTATTATGAATACAAAGTCATTTTCCTAGTGAGAGTGACATGCTTTTTGTTTTAGGGAGTGTTAATTACCAACTGACTTATAGGCTGAACCCTGCTTACTATTATTAACAGCATTCAAGTTAATTGCATTTAAAATATTTAATGCAATTAATTTAACAGATAAATATTACAACAAATTATCTGTCAAGTGTTTTAAGGCAAAAGAAGTGAAATAGGGAGGTATATATAATTTGGCCAACCATAACAAGAAGCTGCTAAAATTTTGGTAAGTTCAGATCAAATCACAACATTAAATCATCTTCACCTGCAGCACTGGCCTGTTTTGAACAGTTCTGATGAAATATTTGTTGTCCTTCCTTGCAGCACTTCTGCAATATTGTGGATGACAGCTTACTGCTTTTCTCAGTATTCTCCCCAGCTTGTAGAGAAGGTACATACTCACAAGAATGATATTAATGCACTTTGAAATAGCAATGTAGTATTAATATTAATAACCAGTAATTAGGTTAGAAATTCTCAGGAAAACAAGCAGATGCCACAGCTTTTCTCAATCCAGTGGCAGCTGCACGTTTTGATCAAAATTGATTAAAATTTAAATACAGCCAGGATTATTTATTTAATTTCAACAATTAAATGAAACAAACTGACCATAGTAGAAAAAAAAGATATAATATATGTCTTTGATATACATTTAATTGTGTAATATAATATTTTATTATATTTCTTAATTTAATTTAAGAACGTCTGACAAATTTTTATTTTCAAAGACTTCAACCTTCTTTGCTGAAGGTTTTCTAAGTTATATGTTTATGTCCTTCAGGTAACCTTTAAAGAACAGTAACTGAATTTTCAAGTTCAGAGGTAGATTAGATAAAGGCTATGTAATCTTTAGGAAACCGTCAGGGAACGTTCCCTAAACGTTAGTAACCTGATGGGACATTTTGGCTCATTTATACTCCTGTCAGATTCATTTAATTATCTAGTTTTTCCAGTTTTTTGATTGACTCTCTTGGAACTTTGCTCTGTGTTGAAATTCAGGTATTATTACAGTATTAATGTGAGGACTTTTGCCATAACAAAGAGTACTTTGGATGTAATATTAGGCATGATGTGAATAGGCAGTTAGATACTTATTTATTGCACTGCATAATGAATAAAGCTTTGCGTTATTTTTAACTGTACAGTAAGTCAAGCTATCATGTGGGTTGTGGACACTTCCCTAAGCTTTAGTTTGTGGATGACAACCCATAAACTAAAGTGATGGAAACTTTTTCTCCATTCCTTGTGCTGTCACTAGATTCCGGGCTTCCGCCATGTTTGTTTTCTTTTCCCCGACTGTTAATATTAATTTGGCTGCACGCGCTGTTGCGGTATCTTAGCAACAGTCGCCCGGGAGCTCCAGACTTAAAGGAAATCTGAACAGTGTGGCCTCAACTCAAAAGACTTGCTCTGTCCCCCACCAGCTGCTTTTCACTGCGGCCCGGATGTTTCTGTCGCCATTTTAGCATTCCTTTAAAAAGAAATGTGCTAGTGGGGCTTCCCACGAGGGGTCTGGATATAAAGAGGTTCTGACTGACGGGGGAAACTGTAGAGTGGGGTGCCTAAACTTTCAATAAAAAGTTAAAGACGATGCAGCTGCGCCCCCTCTGGCCATATGTTGTTTATTACGAGATCGGTGCTCTGGTAAGAGGTATATTTATTTTTTTTATTATTATTTATTTTTTTATTTTTTTGTAATATATACACTTGAGAAGATGTATTGGAATCAGCCGGAGTCAGCTGCCTACAGCGCAACATCAGCTGATTTCATGTCCTAATACTTGCCAACTTTATCTGATTACGACAGTCGTCTTAAAAGCGTAAATGGCACCTCTTTGTTTAGAAATCTTGCACCACTTAAGTTCTGGTAATGTTTGTGATCGATTACAGGTAATCGACCAGCCTTGACTGAATCAATGATCACCACAAAGAGCGGTGCAGCAAAGGTTTGCTTGTGTTCAGTGGAGAAATCAATCACAACTCGCCTCGCTGTCAGGCATTCAGAATGAGATATCGTCTCTCTTTGTGTGAAAGTGATGCTGTCGCTCACTATACTCGCTGTTACAGCGAGCAGCAGCGTTATTCCTCAAAAGGCGGCTCATGTTCCCACAGTCATCCATTTTAGCCTGTCCGCTCCTCCATTGCTGACAAGATGCAGCTTCGTCAAGGAGGCAGATGATGCCTTTTAGCTTCCCCCCTTCTGGGTTTAATCACACCGTACAAACGGGCTAATTTCATTCATCCGTGCTACTCACCCCGTGTCCGGGCCATCTATGGTCCACCCGGTAATCCCTCCGTCCCCAGTGAGAGACTTGTGGAAAGGAGACACGACTCCACGCCTTGTAGGCGGGACACGATCTAAATGTCACTGTCTGCAAATGAGGCAGACCCTTGTTCTTTTCAGCATGTGCGTGCGCTCACACAGACATCTTCCCCTCATACGTAGACATGTACTTCTCTACTGACCACCCCGTCATAACAATTAAAGGGGTATTTAAGGCGGGATTATTATTTAGTCTCCCTTGGATGCATAATTACTGATTAAATTACTGGACCAAATGCAAAACAAAACTCAAAATACCTTATTAAAAGTTCAGCAAGGTGAAGCAAATGGGGTTCTCATTATTTTACAAATTAAAATCTGGAAAGTAGTCATATTTGAATAAGTACCGGTAATTGTCACCCGATTTAATCTCATATCTAATACTAAGATTGTCGGTATAAACCCAGCTGTTCCGTGAAGGCCTCGGAGGTTTGTTAGAAAGCAATGAACAAACAGCATCATGAAGGAACACAATAGACAGGTTAGGGATAAATATGGTAGATCACACAATAATATCTCAAGTGTTAAATATCTCACAGACCACCAATATTATTATTTTCAATAGAAATAATATAACTGCAAACCTAACAAGAGATGACTGTACCTAATCAGGCCAGCTAGGAAAGGAAAGCAAAGAGTTAACTGTACTCAGGAAAGCTGTAAGTTATGCACAGCACATCTGGTCTTTATGGAAAAGTGATAAGAAGAAAGTTGTTAAAAAAAATATTCCTAATAAATCTCGTTTGAACTTTGCCACAGGGGAAAATAAGGTATTTAAAATAGGGAGTAGATGAGTTTTATCTCATCTTGAGCAGAGGAGATAAAACTCAACTTTTTTGGTCGGTATGCAAAATGCTAAATCTGACATTGCACATCATCCTGAGCACACCATTCCTATGATGAATGATGGCGGTGGCAGCATTTTACTGCGGGAATCATTTTCTTCAGCAGGAACAAAAAAAGCAGAGGTTCAAACTTTCAGCAGGACAACCAAAAACATACAGACTAGGCTACAATGGAACAGCTTAGATTGATATTTTAAAGTTACTCATCACATAGGTTATCATCCCCATCTAAACTTTGATAATTTTACAAAGAAAGGACTAAATATTCAGTCCTTATAAACACAAAACTTGTATCACGCAAGACTTGCACTAAATGTGGCTCAAAAGGGTTAAATACGTGGACACCATGTTTCAGATGCATATAAAAGAATCATCATCTGATACTTTAACATAAAAAGCTTTGCAGATAAAAAAAAAAATCTGGATTTTCATTGATGAAAATTATACATTTCAAGAAATGACTACACCGCAACACAGAATCACTCACGATACGGTTTTATTTTACACTGAACCATGTGTACAGGAAAAATTATCCACAGCCCTAACGTGATGGGTAACACAGGTTCACCTTATAAGGAATGCTGCTGGTGAAACAAGCAGACAACTGTACTCACTGAGGAAACAACGTCATGTATTCATAGCCACTTTAAATATCATGCATGACATCAAAAATAGTATTTTGACATGATTAGTTTCACAGCTACACACACATACTCGATCTCAAATGTTGCACAGGCACAGATCAACTGATGCTCAGAGAAACGGTATAAATTAAATTACTGTAATGTGAAAAATAATCAGTTGTTGATTAAAAAAAGTCCTAACTTTTTACAAAAGTAGTTAAATGGATTTGATTCAACACATTCTGTATTTTATGGGGGGAAAAAGTGGGCTAAGCAAGACATTTGCTGGTTTAATGCTCTTGTGTCTTTAAAAACCAAAGTGTGGCGAGTCTTCCCTCAATAACCTCAATTTTTATAACACCTTAAGAACGACAAAAAAAGAGAAGTAATAGGGTCTTTACAATGTGTCAGTAATATAGCGGACAATAAGAGCAACACTTACTGAAATGTACACCTCACTGCATCAGAGAGAGACGCACACACAAGCAAACATCCATCATTATCAACAGAAAGTTACAAAGGCTTTTTAAGGCTTTAACACCTGACTGTACATAAACACGACTGCAGAGTTTTAGCAACACGACTGTTACAGGAGGGGTTTCTTTTTTTTTAAACAGCGCAGCATTGACACTGAAAACACATCAACACTGGAGACTCGAGTCTGCTGTCAGTCACGTTTTTAAACCCATACACACACACACAAAATAATAATAATAATAATAATAATAATCATCATCATCAATTGAAATCAAACATCAAAACAAAACAGAGGGACTTGAAAATAAGAATTGTAAAATGTAAACAATGGACTTCTCGGAGGTAGGGAAGTGGGTTTCTATTGAAGTTCCTAAGAATATTTATTTTATGATTAAAACAGATCTTTAGGCCTAATGAGACTGTATCCTAAGAGCTGTAACAACTCAGTGGCATTTTTTGACTGATTAACACTAATGATAATAACAATAATACAAGGATCAAGAGGCACAAAATCCATTACAATGCTCATCATGATACAAATTAAAATTTTTATTGCACTAATAGAAAAACTAATCAAGTTCCACTGTGGTTTTGTTGGACCATTCAGAAAATGAAAATCCACACAGGAAATTAATTGTCCAATTAAATTTGCTACAAACGCCCCTTTTCACAATGACATCATGCCTTTTTGTTATAAGGTTAACTTTTCATGATGTACCTGCATCTATGATGATGATCACTGAGTGCAAATGCCACCTAAACTCATCCAATTTGCCACTGGAATAATTCACAAGCGTTTAAGACCAATGATAATCCAAGCATATGGGCCATAGTGAATGTTAACAACAGTAATACTAATTTCCAATGTAACCATGAGATGAAATACCTCCTGAGATGGTGTCACAAATGCTCACAGATTTGCTGCTTTAAAACAATCCTTGTGAAAATCTAGTGTACACTCATCCCCTGGATCCAGTTTCTGAAACAACCTTCATGCACACGTACAGTACTAGGAGCGCTTCCCTGCAACAAGACGTCTTCACTTAAAATGATCAATATGATGCAGTTTTTTCCCCAAAGGTCTTCAAAACATAAAAGTTGAAAATGAGGATAAAATGATGTCTGATTGATGATGCAAGTTTGTTTAATTAAAAAACCGTGATTTGAGCGGTAAAGACGGAGTAATTTTGACACATTGTGTTCATTTCAAGCAAATGTTAGAAAATGAAAAACTAAGCATAACAAAACGCATAAAAGCCCCAAAATAGATCTTGATAGCTTTGCAATGATGGACAGTTCATCTGATAATTAAATCGGATTTTCAGTTGTACTTGTGTTGCATTTTCTATTAAAATGAGAGAACACCAATAATTTATCAGGTGTCTAATGATGGTTTCATGACTCTTAAAGTGTCCAGGCTCACTCTATGCTAAATTGGAGGATGCACAAGAACAGTAAAAACATTTAACCCACTAAGAAACAATTTTCTCCTATGATTGAGAAGGAATTAATTCAAATTGTACAGAAACATTTAGATGTTTTAGTTGGTTTTTTTCCGGTATCTTAGCAACACCAGCCAATTTTCACATGATCCTTTTGTCTCATTTTCTTGTCCAAATCACACAACAAAGGCATTCTGCAGCTCTCAAATTTTTTGATGCAGTTTTGGGGTCTCGATGACTCAAAACGACAAATAATAGATCAAAGTATTGCAAGATTTTAATTTCTGATAAGTTAACCACCTGTAGACAAGCTCTTAAACTGTTTTATTCTAATTTATTTTAAATCTGTGAGCATAGTGCTAAATGGGCATCAGGTGCTCAAAAATAATATTTTGACTAAACAGAAAAAATATTGTAATATTTACAATGACTCATTTACAATACCAGATTTTTTTAATTCCCATGCGATAATTTCAGTGTTGGAAAAACAACAGCATTGCCAAACCACTTATTGTTGGCACACCGCTTTATTTTACTTTACAACCAAAACATGTTGGTAATCCATACAGGAAGTCATGATTTTATCTACACTGAGTAAAGGTGACTCTTTGAGATGGGGCCAGTTCCTAATAAAATATAACTCTGGCAGTAAACAGTTCCTTTAGGTGTTCATTTGATGAGCTCAAATCTTCCCCGGGTTTCATTGATTAAATTCATTCTGAATGCATAAACAGGAATTAAGCTAATGCAACTCTCTTCCAGAAAGTGCAAATGAGATGAATAACAGGAGAGAAACTGGCACAAGGTGGAAAGGGGGAAAAAAAAAAACTTTAGGTGATGTAAGTTTGTGAGGCAATCACCAGCCTGCATTATCCCAGGCTTCTTCAGCAGGCTTCGAGGGACTCTTCTTTGTCTTACCATCCGCATTCTCCCAGTTGTTGTCCCAGGCCTCCCAGCTCTCCTCTGTGCTGTGTTTGTTGTTGGAGGCTCCTTCAGAGCCCCAATTGTCCCAGCTGTCAGAGCTCTTCTTGGCAGAATTATCTGCCATGGTCCAGCTGTCACTGCTGGGAGATTTCTTCTCCTTTAAGGAGCTGTTGCTGCCAAACGTTTCCCAGAAATCCCTTGACATGGGTTGGCTGGAGCTGCCTTGATACCCCTCAGTAGCATCCATGTTCTGGTAGCTCTCTCCACCAGAGCTGAACACAGAAGAAAATTAACAATATTAACTGAAAGACCATACTATATTATTAGAATAAAGTACTTTGGGTGAGGGTTTTAAGCAACTTTTGCTATATCAAATTTTGAACAGCAAGTTTCTTCAGTAGTGACCTTTTGAGGATTATTCTCCTTGTGAAGGTCACCAATGACAACTGGAATAGTTTGTAGTTGTCATGACTGCACAATCATAACATTTCTATATTAAATTTCCTTTATTGGTTTTATTTGATGTTCTAATTTTTGGTCAGCTAATCTGTGAACCATAATAATCAAAATGAAAAGAAACATTTCAAATATATGCCTCATTATTTAATGTCATACAAGAGTTTCAATTTTAACACAGAATTACTAAAACAAATGCACTTTCACTACATTTTAAGTTACTAAAATGCACCTTTAAAAGAAGGCAAAGATATGACGGTTAATTACCCATCTTGCGGTTTTCCAGTAAACAGGTTTGTCAATTTTGCTCCAGCTCCCTGAACCTAAACAAATGTAAGACCAAGTTTAAATCCTGACAAAAAAAAATTGTAAAAACACACAGTAACAATGTAAACTAGAAACAAAAAATACATCATGATTTACACAACACATTAAAGTTATTAAATTAACTTAAACATTGCCGTTATTGTTTAACTGTTCAAAAGATAAAAATTGTTTTATTAACATTACAGGATTCATTTTTGTCTACAGTGTACTCACCACCAGAACATTCATGGCAGCAAGAAAAACAAAACATCACATTTAATTAGCATTGTTCAGGCTTTTATCGTCAGTGCAAAACCAGCCTCCTCAGGCTGTTGTGCAAGTTTTTGCTCTAAAGTCTCTTTTTGAGGTGGGCAGCCCTCCGTCAGTCAGTCAGGAGGCTGGTTTTGCACCAGTACGTAGAGGCAGAGGTCTGCCCATCATACCTTGTTCGCCAGCCCAGTGATGCCGACTGTCATTTCATCTATCAATTTGCCATCTTTGACCTGGATAAGCCAAATTATTATTAGAAATTTTGAAAAACAGAAGCAGTTGTTTCTGCACACACTGTTGTAGCAGCAGTAACATTTGGATGAGAAAAGTGATTGGTTTAGTTGATAGCACCACCTATTAAGAAGGCAGAAGCCAGAAAGTAATAACAGTTTTAAATAAAGCAAACACACAATCACTACAGACAGCCAGAATTAGCAATGCCAACTCTACATTAGAAGACAAAATGATTTTGTCAAAAGTGTCAATCATTGGGTTTCGGAATAAGCATACCTCTATCATTGTTCATATCCTTCTGTACTTGGACAATTAAAGGCAATTACTGTATTTTCCGCACTGTAAGGCGCACCTTCAATGAATGGCCTATTTTAGGACTTTTTTCATATATTAGGCGCACCGCAATATAAGGCGCATAGAAAAGACGCTTCATACTCTATTATTACACATCCACATTTATAAAGAACTGGTCCCCGAGTACTTTATATAGTAGGCTGGCCCAGTCGTTGTTTCACTCACGGTGTTGGTGTTGCGATATTATGCCCAACTGCTTTCTGGGTAACACAGACCAACCGACACGCTGCCGCCGCAGTCTCTGTCTCTCTTCCCCTGCCCCTCCCCCGGCTTTAAATGTATCATCAAACTTTATTAACAAACCAACGTTCTGACAACTATCCCAGCATGCACCGCGCATTTCTTCTTCTACGGGGGAAAAAGAAGTTGGCGGCTGCTTACCGTAGTGGACCAACTACGTAAGCAGCTTACTGCATGTCTGTGTAAACATGACGTGTTTCATTTCAATCTGAGTTAATTAGCGTAGCATTTCTGCCGGATTTTCACAAAATATCAGCCACGACAATGGACAGGGGAACCAATAAGTTCATGTCATCTTTTTTGGACGACATCAAGGTGTTTGAGCCACGGGATGCCTCCAACATTGTGCGCGTCACAGCTAAAAGCTACCGATAGATGAGGAAAACAGCAGATCCTCACACCCTCAGCATAAATAT
>NW_006800063.1:324015-365888 GCF_000485575.1 Poecilia formosa | reverse complement strand
GCATCGGAGTATAAGGCGCACTGTCGGCTTTTGATGTAAATTGAAGGTTTTTAGGTGCGCCTTATAGTGCGGAAAATACTGTACTTGATTGTACTTGAGAAATATAAATTTTACTCTAAGAAGCTTAAAATAAGACAGTTCCAAAATTTTACTCTTAAACAATTCAAAGCACTCAAAATGTGACTGCATAGACAGTTTTGCAGACATCCACAGATACTGGCAGAAGATGCATTTTTATACTAAAGTCCACAGATTTTGTCGTTTAGTGTAAGCTGGCATCGAGCAGAAAAACTGGCAGAGACGAGCAGTGGCGGAAAGAGCACATTCACATCTGAAGCCGTTTTTGTCTAAAAAGCACTGCAACCCACCACCAAAGCAGCGACTCTGAACATCAGCATTACCTTCTCGTGGGTAGGTTTGATAACATTCTCATTTATTGTCTGTCCTAACTCTGTGGCCTAGTTGGAAGTCAAGAGAGGAGAGTTCGCTTGAATAAAAACATAATTAAAGATCCACATTAGCGCAACATACTGAGCTGCTTGTCCTTCAGCTGCATGTAAACACCGAGCATTCACAATGACACTGAAAAAGCTCTAGAGGGAGTAATGGCACAAAGGGGAAAAAAAAAGCTTACATCAGCTTGCTTTTTAAAGGCAGCACTGCTTACTGCATACCGATTCATCTCTGTCCCTCATCAAACACAGGCTGGCATTTAAGGTAGACATGTAATCAAATATATTCTGAGAAGTAAAACGTTTTATAGAACGTATTTCTAAAGCTAAGAATCCACTCACTTTCTAAGCTACTTTACATTATACCCTTTTCTATGATTTATCTCTTTTTTTTAAATTTACCTTAGAATCTTTAGCTAATTTTTATTATGTAGGAGACTTTGGTTCCCAGTGGTTCTGACATGATAATGATAAAAGATCTTTTTCCTCCCCATCATGTTTTTTAGGGCTTTCAATGGCTAAAAGTGCCACAATTCAACAAATAAAACCACTCTAAAAATCAGAAAACGTGTAAGTAAACATTGTAATTTATTTAATGCGTAGTTGATCAACTGTAAAGACTGTCTACTCAGCTTTGTATCCGTTACACATCCAAAAGACATAATTATTTCAGTTATTAGTTAACAGTCATGTTGCAGCATATCATCAATTTATTTCAGTTTGCCAGCCTTACCCATCAATATCAGTAAGTGAGATAGACAAGGCTGAGATGGAAGCTACAGAGAGTTAATATCAATAATATTTATTTTTGGGGAAAGGTGACAATAGAAATAGAAATTAACCCCATAAATAATTATTTTTGCAAAGTATTTATATGATTCTGACACTTTGGGCCCGTAACACTGGACAATAATTTATTATTAATTATTATTATTATTATTATTATATGTACAATGCGCCCAGCACTGCACTGAATGCACTGCAGAGTAACATGATAATCCTGGGGGCTATAAAGAAATGTTTTCACATGCCAGAGCACATCTTTACATCTTACATCTCTTGTAATGGTTGTAAAAGACAATAAGAAGTCATGCATAAATGGATAACCCATTATGTATGGAAGTGAGTGAACAGTGGCTCATATCCATAATAAGGGTGGGAATTATTTGCAATCCTTATTTAATATTACCGTTTATGTCCCAATAGACCTCCTGCATCAGGACATAAACTCAAGGCACCAACACAAGCAACTCTTAGTGTTAACAAGCAGAAGCACATTAACACGTAATTCAGCAACATTTTGCACAATGGTTTTCTATTTAAAATTTGCTTAAAAAATAAATTTAAAAAAATGCGGCAGCCTTAAATAAATGATGTGCAAAAACGAGCATGCAGCTATAAACTGCTTTACCGGTTCAGGGGGAGCTTTATAGCCCCTCAACTACGTCCAAGGAGGGCAGAGAGATATTAGTAATAACACAGTTATCACAGCCTAACATGTTCCACATACACTGCATAATAAATAGCCAGTAAAGTACTGCATGTCCATGCCATCAATCTCAAGCTGGAAGGAATATTTCAATAAAATCGACTGAAAAGCACAAAGAAATCTTTGGCTTTACCAGGCTACTTGAGATGCTACTCTTACCTTTAAAGTTGCTTGGTTTGCCAGTTTTGTTGTCTGCATAAGTGCATAAAAAGAAACAAGATAATGAGTTTCACAAGTCTTCAAAGGGAGATGCGTTTAAACTCCAGCTTTATGTGAAACATTTTAAATTACGTTATCTTTGGCAATTGAAGCAAATTTGGTGGCACCAACAGTAAAACTGCTCCAGCCCTGCAAAACACAAAAAAATAATATTAAATAACAACAGAAGCGTAATAAGTAATCTCTAGCAAAACAAAAGAAAAAGTTAAATATACAAAGACTCACTGAATAAATTGAAGACATTGCATTGTTCAAGAAGTCCTCATCCTTCTTCTCTGGGGTTACAGTGTTGCCAAAACCAACATATCGATTCTCTTGGTTCCCACTGTAGCCTCCCCCACTGAGGAACAGTAAAGGCATGTTACACAAAATTACCAACACATAACCTGATGTGCACAACAAACCAGGATGAAATGAGACAGGAAAAATCTTACCTTTGATAAGAGTTGACGTCGTCACTCAACCAATCCTCGAATGCTTTGTCACCAGAACTGACTGGATTCTGTCCAGATCCCCCAGATCTGGATTTAAATAGCATACACCAGCACATTTAATGGCTGCTCTGATTCAATAACAACCAGCATTAATGTGTTCAAATTGTCCAAATTACCGGTGAGACGAAGAAAGGCCTGACTTGGGTTGAGGAGGAGTCCAGTTTCTGGCCGGGGACGTATCAATGGACCACTCCTTCCCCTCAGCTAATGTTGCTACCTAGAAAAGTCAGTCAAGACTGAATTCTTTCGGCCACAAGACAAAAGTGTACTCATTTAATTAATTTATTATGGCTTGCAAAATGTTTTTACATCAAAACGGTAACTACTTTATTGTAGTTTAGTGGGATTTTATGTGACAAATCTAAACAAAGTGACAGATGTGGAGTGGTTACCATGAATATTTTAAATTTAAAAAATAAACATGCAATTTTTACTGTGCATTGTATTGAATTCAGCTCCATTGAGTCAACATGACATAGAATCATGTTTTGCTACAATTAAAGAGGCAAGTATTTTGGAAATGACTCAACCAGTTTCATACATAGAGACTTACATAGAGACATCCTTCTTTTTAGCAAAAGAACTCAATCAAATTGAATACTTTAAAATTCCCCATAACTTAGGCAGTTGTCCAAAAAGTATTTGTACTTTATTTTATTTAAAGGAATCCTATTAAAAGGGGCCTAATTAAAATGCAGAACAGAAATCTTATTTTCTTTGGTTAATCATCTACAATCCAGTCACACGTCACATTTTGTGGTAGTAATTTCATAAAGTGTTAAAAAGTTAAAGGAGTGGGAATGATTTTGCAAGACAATTTACAAAGCTGTTTCATTTCCAACAAATAAATATTTAGTAACATAATTTCTGTTTAAAAATTGAAGTCCAAGACTAGAAAAAAAAAGTGCAATAGGATGCTGTGTCCTTTCCAGGCCAAATGAAAAGTTTTAGTTATAAAACGTTGGTTTTGTGCCGCTCACCTTGTCTCTGAAGAGAGCAGCAGCTTTGCTGTTGTACTTCTCCTGTAAGGTCCAGTTTGGGTCATAATCGTCTTGGAGTTCTAGAAACAGGCGGAACTTCCCATTTCCACCAGCTTTCATTTTCTCCAGTTCAATATCTTTCCACTTGTCCATGGTGACCGAGCGCACAAAGCTGAAGAGAGGGGACGAATCAAAGGCTATAGCAATATGCTCTGAAACATCAGGAAAATCCCTAATGATCCGACATGAGCCAGGCAGATTTTAAAATATTATATTTCTCGATTTAACAAAAGCATGATGTACTCCACCCCTCTTACCTGAGGTGCACTCCCAGGCCTCTGTGCTTCCCAGAGCACTCCAGGCAGATCCAAATGCCATATGTGACACTAACCCACTGAGGGTTAAAAGCCCCACACTCAAAACAAAGCTGCAAAGAAAACATTAGAAAATGTCAGAGAGCTACAATTTAAAAAAAAATGCTGCATGGTGGTGCATCAGCTTTTTTTTCCCCCAATCTAAATTTTCACAAAATAAAAATACTGACAGTCTAGTCTGTATTTCAGAATACAGATTAGGTGCAATAAAAGTATTTTTGCTTGGTTGTTTTTGTTTTGTTTTTTTACAAAAGTTATAAGACAGGAAAATGTCTGCCAAAGATGACAGCCAACCAAATGTCCACTGGAAGAACAATGACCATCAAAAATTACTTCTGGCTTATTTAGGCACTGATGAAAGGACCATCAAACGCCTTCTCTACAACACAAAGACAAGCTTCGTTGTAAAGTTTTCAGTACGGTAAAATTAGATGTCTTTTCTTGGATGAAATCAAATCGCACAAATACGCCGATGTGTGACGACTTACATTATTTTCATCTTGGGTTCTCACTTCCTTCAGAACTCTTCTGGTCCTTGGACTCGCCATGATGACACTGAAACAAAGTTTGACCAGATCTTTAGTACAATAAGTCATATCAAGTTTGAACTACTGCCTCAGTACTTTAGTCATTGTCATTACCACTGACGTACAGTTGATGCATACTGAAGTTGCACATAAGCAATGTGATGGTACAGGTTTATATTTATAAATTAGAATATAATTGAAAGGTAATTTATATCAGCAGTTCAATAGAACGGTAGAAACATAAGGACAGTAGGTCCTGAGAACCAGAACTGAAAACCAACGCAATCACGAGAAAGACAATTGAATTGACAGTTGTCCAATAGACACATCAACTCTCTCCAGAAGATCAGTAATCCCAAATATTATTGCTGGGGAAGCTGGTTATTCACAAAACAATCTGATTAATGCAAAGTTGAGTGGAAGGAAAAATTGTGATGAAAAAAAGTTCACAAGCAGCAGAAAGAACTCCAACCAGGAGTCAGTGATTATTTGTGGTGTCATATTATGTGCTAGTGTTGCTCCGCTGTGTTTTCTGAAGTCCACAATCAATACAGCCGTTTATTATTTTAGAGCACTTCATCCTTCCCTCTGCTGGCAAGCTTTATGGAGATCCTGGTTTTATTATCCAGGATGATTTGGTACCAATACTTGCTTTAACGATGATGGTGTCACTGTGCTTGATTAGCCAGCAAACTGGCCTAAAACTCAAAGAATATTTCTCATCCTCCCAAGAGTTAGAAGAGTATATATCCAAAGCCAGCTAAAAGCTAATGCTATTAAAACATCCAGAGCTTCGTTAACAGCAGCCAATCTCTGTACAATCTATGAACTCCTTTGTTGTTAGACCAACATTTTGGATTTGTTTCGTTAAATTGCTTATGCTCTATTCTAATTTTCTGAGAAGTTAAATGTAGGTTTGTTATTGAAAAAAACAGTCAAATTAATATATTATATATTGGGATGCACTTACGCCTATTGCAATAACTAATTTATCAATAATCATTTCAAATCAATAGTCATTCTCAACAAAAGATTCATTATCACAAGTGAATATTTATTAGCCGTAGAATGAAGTTTAAATTTAAAACTGAAAAGTCAAGGTGCTTTTTTCACATAGACTGCAGTGAATTCATTAGAGGTGAATTGGCATAAATTACATCACAGTTCTGATCCAAAAGATATCCAGGAAATAACTAGTTTTCTAGCTGCAGATCTGAACACAGGATGCACCTTCCTAACCTGGTAGTTCTATGAGAACGAGTCAGAAACTAGGAGCGGCTGTAAGGGAATACAGGTTCCTAATGTCCTCAGGGCACGAAAGCAGTTTGGAGAGTTTCGGCTCTTTTAGGACCTGCAGCGGTACAGACTGCCTCTAGATCTATTTCAGGAAGAGGAGGAAGCAAGTTGACAGCTCGCTGGCATGTCCAGGAAGAGTCACAGCGAGGCTCGGAAAAAACGAGAACCACCCTCAGGTAGCAGGTCACTCCAACAGAACATTGTTTCTGTGAATTGACAGTTGTCAATGTGCTGCACATAAGAAAATGTTAAATTTCCACACATTGTAGGCTCTATTTTTTCTCTCAGATAAAAACAGCATGTTGTTGCACGTCTGGTTGCTTTATAAGTTCAGGAACTTTCTGCTTTTCTGACTCTTAGTGATAAAATGAGGATATTTCATTCTGCAGTTACTGATGCAATATTTCAAACTCAAATGTGGATGCACAGAAATAAATGAGGACAAATGGTGAGTCTTATTAAATTATCAATCTTGGAAATTACACAATATTTTAAATATTTAATGCTCCTCCAGTTTATTCAGGAGCAATATCATAGATCTTTCTTCCTAGTTGTACTGCCCAATCCCTTGTAAATAACTTTTATATGCACAAATATAAAAAATAATTATCCAGTTGTAGAGTTATTGTTTTAGTCTATTGTTTCACTGTGGTATGGGGAACTCTTAACGTACACAGTGTGCTAGCAGAAATACTATTTTGTAATCAGGGTGATTTTCCCTTTTACCTGTCATAAATGGTGAGGAAATCTATAAACAATGTTGTTACACAAAGCTGCTGTTTCTTCCATCTTTATATGAGCATGTTTACAGTCTTCTTTCATTTACACAATAAAGATCTTTTTCTAAAAAAAAAACACTGCAGTTTGCAGAATTTCCACATTACTTTGATCTAAATGGGGTTATATTTGAAGCAGAAATAAATTTAAGCAAGTTATCAGTAATATTTATTACTACTGGGTATTTCATTCTCTATGCCTCACATGTCTTGATCATTTTCAGTCAAAAAGAAAAGTGCAACCAAATCCACTTGCCAGAAAAAGTTAAAGGGGAAATAAATATTTGGAAGGACTCAAGTGCCACATGTGATGATGACTCAGTCTTTGCTTTGCAGGATGAAAACCACAATGTCAGTCCGGTCCCTCAAGGTGACAGGATGAGAGTAAAAGAGTAAGTTGTTTCATGTTCCTTGTGAAAAGATTTTATTTTTTTTGGCAAGTATAGCAAGTGCCACTAATGTGATTTTCAAATTTGTTTGCTACACAATCAACAAATCGTTGTCTCCATACTGCATACAGCTGAAAACAATTGAATGAACATGCTATAACATTATGCCTAAAGTGAAGTAGACAAAACCAGTGACCATCAAAAGCATGAATATGGTGAAAAAATAAAAACATGGTTACATATTGAGCTTTCATGCACTTATGTTAATTCTAATCTAGTTCTAATTCTTAAAAAATGACACACATTTTGTTGCATCCCCATCTTCTGAGAGAGTAGGGTGATAAACAGTCTCTGCTGATGTTATTGGTTTGGAAAAGTGTGTTTCTTTAAAGTATTTTAATTAATGACAAGACTAACAGAAACAAAATGATAAAAACTAGCTGAGACAATAACCAATAAAAACCAGGAAATTTGGAAAATTATTGTTAACATTTGTTATTTCTTGTTTTTTTTCTGTTAGCATATTTTATATAATATTATTTCCAGGTACATTTTACTCTTTTCATTGGATTTTGGCTCTGGTTTTTCCTTTAATTGCATTGCTTGTATATGCATGTTCTTATTGGAATTATTTCAAAGGGTTAATTTTACCTAAATTAGTTTAAAACTAAATAGGACAAACAGCATATGTTTGAGTCAGTAATAATATTAAAATTGCACCAAAAAAAGATAACATTTATTTTGTGGAATTGTTATAACGTCCGCATTTCAGAAATTATTTTAACCTGTTTTTATTTGTCTTAAAGTACTAATTGTCTAGCCAATGAATCCTATGTGCTTTTAGTTTATGTAAAGAGAAACTAACAACTCATGATGAGCTTCAATCTTCTATCACAGCCCCCATCTTTAAAACTACATTTGAAGAAAGTTGATGATTTTAAAAGTGAATAAAAATAAATCGTTTCAGCCTGGCTCTTGTTTTAATCCATATATTTTTTCTTTATTTACTTTCTGTTTTTA
Organism: Poecilia formosa; assembly: GCF_000485575.1. NCBI lineage: Eukaryota > Metazoa > Chordata > Actinopteri > Cyprinodontiformes > Poeciliidae > Poecilia > Poecilia formosa. Next base: position 357,872 of record NW_006800063.1, on the reverse strand, counting down.
AATATAGACCTCAAAAAAGAAAACCAGAAACTGGTATCAACCAAAAACAGCTTCGTTTGTGCATCTCAATGAAAAAGTATGAAGAAACAGATACACAAAAACAAACAGCTGTCAGTTTCTGATTTAACCATCATCCAAAACACAAATTAATAAGTGTCCGTGTAAAGACATCAATAATGTGGCTTCTCATTTTAACACAGTTGTTTGAGGCTTTCATCATAAACACTTCTGTAAAATCCAGTGTTTCCAGACAAGTCAGTTTGGTGGTGAGAAAATGTTAAACATTTTCAGTCATGTTTGCAACATGACGTGAAAATCACTGTCATTTTATTGGCTTGTGCTCTGGTGTAGTCGTGTCAAGGCTTTTTTCTTTTTTTTTTTTAGTGAAACAAAACTACATCACTTTAACTCATCTCTTTTGTTTTCGGGTTAAAGTTTGATTTATCACGTAACATTTAAAATCCTGATTTCCAAACGCACGTCAACCCAATAATATTTTTGCTGGCTGGAGGGTTTTTTTTGTGTGCTAACATTGAGCTAACATTGAGCTAACATAGTCCTTACCTGACTGGGACTGATGAACAACAACCGGGACGCTGCTTTCAGAGTGTGGACGCTACGCGGCTGGACTATACCGTGGGGTTTTCTTCCGTGGCAGATTCACGGGCTGTCACGGGCTGCGTGAGGCTCACAGAGGAGACTAATAAAAAGTACCTACGTTAAAAACCGGTGGCCATGTTCCTGTTTGCATACGTTGGCAGAGCAATGCATCACGGGACAAGCCTCAATTCTTCTTCTTTAAGTTTAATGGGGGAGGGTAAAGCAGAAATTAAATGTACTACCGACACCCGCTGGTTGAAATGTGTTACTGCTAACAACAAAAACCATTCGGTTGATATTTACGGTGAAGCAAACCATATAACGTTATTTGGAAGTAAATATGTGCCATCATGAGCTGAGAAAAAGTTACAGTTATGTAGAGACAGTGGTCTTTTTTAAAAATAAAGTTTATTAACAATTCAAGTAGAACATAGACTACACTCACAACAAAACAGATTTCGTAAATGATGTATCGCCACCAAATATGGGAGAAATTAAGGACGATGTCCTGAAGGTTCAATACTCAATAAAATATTAAAAAGAATCTTTTGTTTACCCTATACACAACAAAATATAAAAAAGCCTAACTATGAAAATGTACATTTTTAAATGTGTTCAACTTAGATCTTAGCTTTTGAATAATGTAATGCAATGTGTAAATAATAGTGGTAATATAGATAATGGAATATTTTATATTGTTGTATATATATCCATCTTCACATCTGAAGAATAACTGAGCAAATTAATTGAGCTATAAATTCAATGTGTTTTTACTATCCCAGATTTTATACCAGACATTCTGTCGTCTAATAAACCAAAATTGGAGTGCTTGCTAATAACAGAATAGCAAATTCTATTAGAGTTTGACCAGGAGTCGAATAACAATTTGAAATCACTGTCTTTGCTTTGTGAAACTCATTTTTGATTTCAGATTTAGACTCAAAATGCTATCTGGTTTTCACTCAAAAAATAATCAAAATTCTAGGAATTAGAAGTAAATTGAAGTTCACTGTTTGAAGAACGATGTACAGATATATGATTACTGTGTAGCTGTTTGGAACAGTCAAATAAAAAACTGAAGGAGAGATAAGGTAATCGTAAAGAGTCTGAAGGATTGAAGTTCATTCATCTGACATGCTGCTCTGTTAAAGACTCTGGCCGGCCTTATATGAGGAGTATAATGCACCAATGCCATTAGCTGCTCTTATCTCAGGGAAAGAAATTGTATATAAGGGGTGCTAGAGTAACTGGAGGAGCATGTCTCTCATCTCAACTCCTTCATCATCATGAGTGCATCAACAAGCTTGAAGCTGCGTTTGCCAACCTTCGTGTTGGTGCTGGAGGTTGTAATGATCGCACTCTACGGCATCTTTGTCACCTATGACGATAACTCCAATGCGAAGCTGCAAAACAACGAGACCGACCCGATGGAGAACTCAATGTATCGGGACTACCCGTACTTTGCTGATATTCAGGTGATGATCTTCCTGGGCTTCGGTTGCCTGCTGGCCTTCTTTCGCTTCTACGGCTTCAGTGGGATGGTGTTCAACTTCCTCACAGCCACCTTAGCCATCCAGTGGGCCATCCTGATTCAAGGGTACTTCCAGTTTTACTCTGACGGTAAAATCCACTTGGGACTTATCAATCTCATAAACGCAGAATTTGCCTGTGCTGTGGTCCTCATCTCATTTGGAGCTGTGCTTGGGAAGACCGGCCCTGTTCAGCTCCTGGTCATGGCTTTGCTGGAGATTCCTATCTTTGCCGTCACCGAGTGGGCTGTACTGAAATATCTACGGATCAATGACGCAGGAGGCAGTATTCTTATTCATCTGTTTGCCTCTTACTTTGGGCTGGGGGTAACTTTTGTCCTCTAGCGCCCAAGTTTGAATAAAGGACACCCCAAAGAGACCACGAGATATAACTCCGACATCCTGTCTGTGATGGGAACGCTTTTTCTTTGGGTGTTTTGGCCTTCATTTAACTCTGCTCTCACATTTAATGGTGACGACCAGCACAGAGCCGTACTCCACACATTCTTAGGCCTGAGCTCATCCACTATCACTGCCTCATTACTGTTTAAACTTTACCTTTAATAACATAAAGTTATCTAATTTTTAAAGTGCAATCAGTAATACTTTTATAACAAATTCATATCAGTAATGATTTCTTGGTTACTGTCAAGTTGTCATAACAAAGACATTTTGAATAATGTCAACTTTGTATTAAAAGTGTCATAATTTACCGAATGACGCTTTATGACAACAGTCATAAATATCCATGAAGGCTTTTTCATGTTCATGACAGGTGTCATGTCATGTTTATGACAGTGTCATGGCAGTCTTATTCACCCCCCTTCAAATAAAGTGTTACCTAAAAGTTTTATAAACCTGCAACAACATCTAATGAGTTTCTGCACTGTCGATAAAGTAATGCACACTTTAAAAATGAACCAATTTGATTTGAGTTCACCTGACATTTTTAAGAAAGCAGAAGAACTTAAAAAGCTTTCTCTGGTCCAGATTCCCATTGTTGCCATTGCTTGCTCTGTCACACTTTTAAATGGTCTAAACAAATCATTCAGTATGAAACGTATTTTATTTAACCAGCAATTTAACAAAAGTATTCAAAGAATTTGTATTTATAGGCATCATTCCCATAGAACATTCCTACAAGTAATGAACATAAAGGAGTGAAAAGTTGCACTCAAACTAAAATTAGTACATTAATACATGTACAGATATAATAGATCCATTTAGTAGTTCTCAGTTTGCTTCAAGTTATCCTGTTGGTTTCATTAGGTGGTTATTTTTTATTTTTCAGAATTTGTACCTTGAATTAAAATGCATTCTAATTTAATTATACTAGACTGAATGGTAATGACCTGTTTTCGTGTCCTGAGTATAACTGGGGCTGAATAACACTTTGAGTGATGTCCTTCACTGCTGCAAGCAGGCTGTCAGTTCAATGTGGTGACAAATAGCGCCCTCCTGTGGTGGCAGGTGAAGCTTTTAAAACGTCCTCCATCCTCCTCTGAGCGTCAACAGATCGTCTCAGAGATGGTTTGCGTAGCCTTCTTCACCGTCCGCAGTGTCGACTATTTTGGCTCGCTGGGTTTGCACGGAGGCGTACAGATCCGACATGGTGGAGACAGCATCATCTATGGTAACAGGTTCCTCCGTCTCTGCCTCTCCGGTTTCCTCTGCCTCCTCTAAATGCACAATATCTGAGACCAGGATCTGTGGAGAGATGCGCCCAGACTGTGGCCTGGGAGCCTTCAGGGTCAGGTTGGCGTAGCATTCCTGACTTTTGGACTGGAAGGACACAAAAAATAAAAATAATTTCAGTATTTGGTAGATAAATACTTTATTCAGAACCTGTAAAGGCTCTACCTGTGAGTCAGGATGGATCCTGTGTGCAATCCTTAAAGATGAAGAGCTCAGTGAGGAGTGAAGAGGAGCGGGATCTGTGTACACAGCTACACCTGTTGACAACATTACAATTTATTTAAAATATTTCTGCCAACATGTGAATACACACAGCTGCACACGGAGTACCTACTTGCATCCATGTAGCTAAGATTCCCATAAATTGGATTGTCTTCCATTTGTCTGGAACTCCGACTTAAATTTTAGAGAAAAGGATGAAAAAGGTCCATGAGTTTCTTCTTGTTTAGTCAAAGGAAAGAGCTTGACTTAATCTAAACATAAGTTACATAATCTAAACATAAATTACATAATCTAAACATAAATTACATAATCTAAACATAAGTTACATACCTTCGTCTCTTCCTGCACTGACATCTTCCTTTCCCTGTCGCAACATAAATAATCATTTATTCTCCATAAAAAAAATACCACTTTTCCTTTGATGTATGAAAGAAAACATGATAATTACCTGAGCAGATCTTTGACAAGCAGCATGCCATGTTAAACAATAGTGATAGTGCCAGAGTGGTACCGAGGACATAGACAACGACGTGGGCATTTGATTTCAACCAATCAGGGTCTGTGAAAAAAATAAAAGCACAACTATAAGGAATGACATGCTAAATTTCCATACTTAATTCCTTTCATGTGAATTTGCAGCAGAAACATTCCACACTGATTGTTTCCTCTGACATGAAGAACCAACAATTAGCTATTGAGGAGCAAAATCTTCCATCTGTACATGTATTCTGAATATATATTTAGTTATTTGTTGTGTTTACCCCACTTGTTATGACAGCTGGCACCTCAACTTTGTATGATATAGAGGCAGGACGCAAAGTTTACAAGGAAATGCCCAGCCTGCTCAGTGGGGAGTCAGTGCTTACCACAAATCCACCACACCGTCAACCCTGTGCCTATTTTAGAAACAATGGCATTGTTTTGAGAGGAAATATTTAATTTAAAACACAAACAAAACAAACACGCCTTCACAGTCATTGATAAAATAAGCAATTGCTTTTGCGTTAACAATTTATCCACATTCAAATTTTAAACTAAATTTGCAGCCAAATTTAAAAATCCATTTAAACATTTAGAGGCGAGTCTCGTCTCGGGGTACAGATGAATAAATACTGAACTGAAAGAAACAAAATTGTGGCAAACTAAGTATTAGAGTCATGCACGCTGCATCCTGACAAAATGATTTACATCACAGTTCTGCTCAGTCGTCAGCAGAAGAAGATGTGGTTTCGCAGAAACCTTTGCAAAAGCATGGATGTGCAAACAACTTTTTTTTTAGATGTTGCGGGAAAACGAATTCAGCGGAGCATGCTGAATTTCTTTCCTGCCTGAAAAACCAATTCTGAAGGGGTTGGGTTATTTACTGCCCTGACATTTGTTTTACAGCACCGCTACGTTAGATGACAGTTATTAAACTATTTTACGCAGAAGCTTGAACTTATCCTACTGTCGTGAGTTGGATTTACTTAGATATGTGTTAAAGCGTAACTGACGAGAACATGAACCGTCTTTTGATTTTTTTTTTTCTCCTGATTTTGTAATAGCATGACGTTTGTTATGAGAGTCATCAAATTTAAATTTAAAGATTACTTTACACAGCGTCAGACCTAAATAAGACAGAAGGTAAGTTGTCAGTAGTCAGTGTTGGGTTTGTTCCCTTCAAACACACCATTTTCTGTAGAAAACTCCTCTGAATAAATGTAACCATAACACTGATTACTAAATGTACCATGAAATACGCAGCAGAGGGCCTTAGCAGAAAAGATCTGGAGGTATCACTACGACCTAAATCTCATCAAAGCCATAAATAGAGATCTCAAAACAGCAGTGCATGCAGGGGAGCTCATGAATCTTGCAGAGCTAAGAGCTTTTGATACAAAGAATGGATGACATTAAGTCCCTTAGTGGAAAAATAATAATACAAACAGGGATTCTTGCATAAAAGAATCATTGCTATTCTGAATATCTTCACTGAAAGCCCTTTAAATAGTACATATAAATAGTTTAAATGCAATTATACAGAATAGAAAACAATAAAATAGCCACTTTTTAAGGTGAAATTACATGAAAGGCAAAAACGTCGTGCACGCAAGAAAAAATAAATTCACAATATATAAAAAATAAAAAGTTGATTTATTAATGTAGCTGAGCTGAAAATGATCCCTGGCAGACTCAGGTTTAAAGTGATACATTTTACCAACATATTTCTTCTGACTGAAAGTAACATGAATGTTTTTGAGTGATGCAGCCCAGAGTCCCATCCTGAACCTCCTAAAGATTAGGGTGATGGCCAGGAAGCCTTTCAAACTCAAGAAGTTCAAGAAAATTCATCAGAAAATAGTAGAACGGATTAATTCCTGTCATGTCAATAAAGACTTTTAAACTTGACTATCATGTCAATAAGCTACCATGAACTCAGTCAATGACATACATGGCATTTTTGTCATTGATGTGGGAAAAAAAAAATCCAGATAAATTATATATTTTTAAAATTAATTAAAACTGTAGGATTGAACAAAAAAGGATATCATTATTATCACTGTTATTATGATAAATATATATATAAAAAAACAATTATGTCCTCATTTTGCTACACATTGTGACAAAAAAGGAAATGGAAAAGAGTGTTTAATTGCGCACATCTTCCTCTAATTTATGACCACTGAGCAATAAACAGCTACATTTAGGTTTAGGTCACACTACGATGTCATTGAAAGCTTAACTCAGCGCTGTACTTGTTATAATTGTGACGAGATACGTTATAGTTTCCAAAGCATCAGAATAAAAGTTGGTATAGTGTAGGTGTGTTGAAGTTTTTGTAAGGTAACTGTTTTTTTCACCGTGATAAAAGGTTTGCTATGATTTTAAACACTTGTACTTGTGCTTTACAAAACCTCATTGAATCATATGCTTCATTACAGACAAGACCTTCCTTCAGTGGAAAATATCACCATTGCTTGAGAGTGGTGTGTGTTGGTGAGAGGGGCATTTAGCAACCTTTGTGATCAACTGTGTGACCACAAACAAACAGCAATCAAGAGTTGCTGCGTCTATTTTGATCTATATCTCATATTTTTCTTTTTCCTATTTTGCAAGTTCAACGTTACTAAAACACACGAAAGCGACTGCTGCATTGGTGAACCCTAACTATGCAAAATAAAACAAGTGAATTATTAAACAACATAAAAATACAAAATCTCATGCTGCATTGAAAGTCAGCGAATTCTCGTCTGTGATCTAAAAACACTGATGGCTGAAAACTGTCTTGGTCCAGAGTTCAGGAGCTGCAGCTGCTCCACACAGCAGTCTAGACCTTGTTAGAGCTAAAAGCAAGTTATTATTAGAACCGAAGATTTCTGTGAAACGTCCCCAGAGTAAAAAAACATAACTTTAAAGTCTATCCTAGAATGAGCTGCGTGGTGTGTATTTATAAAATGAAATGTGCAACTTATCAGTCTGTTTTATTCATCCTCTTTCTTGGGATAGTTATATAATTGTTCAGGTTAAAAATAGGATTGATTTTATTTCAATCTTTGTGTTTCTTCTCTTATGGAACGTATATGTTTTCGAAAAATAAAAAAAAGCCCAGAGTTTAGTAATATAATCACTGACACTCATACTTCCTGCTTTATTGTCTGCCTTCTTGGAAAAACGTGTTTTGACTTGCCCTATAATTCACCAATAACATCGTTCCAATACAAATAGTAAACAAATTTTACAAGCAACTGCAGAAAACTAGTAATATATCTTAAGATGTATATGTCAGTTGTTTCTGTAAGCAATAAAAAAATAACTTTTTATCTGCTGTGCCACAATTCATAGTAAATACTTTTCATTTTAAACAATTTATTTTCAAAAAACTTTGTTGTATCAAAAAAACCCTAATGTATTTCATTTAACTAAATAAACCTACAAACAAACTGAACAATGTGAAACAGACAGAGACATCTGACAACTTTGATCTAAGAGTTGCACAATAAAAAATGCTGGCAGGTGGTTGCGTATTTTGCTCAAAGTTTACCATATTTCACAATACGCAGTTGGTAAAATTTCCTGTTTGAGCTATTTAAGATTTTGGTAGCGCTGAATAAGTGTGAAACATTGAACAAACAATTAAACTATGAAGCTAATAAAACAATAGAGATAGTAATGTACTTTCTAAAATAAAGCAGAATAAAGTAGCATCCGTTGAAAACGTAACTTCTATACCTGCTGCGAAGCGTAATGTCTACTATTCTGTGAGAGTAGTATTAAATTCCCTAAAAATAAAGTTATGACTCTTAAATTCTTTGCACAATTACAAAATATCTCAAGTTTGGCATTTTTAAACTAAATTTTACATTCAACTTTTGTATTTCCTGATCACTCGTGTTCCTTCTTTCAACACTTACCTTCTACTTGTGTCCGATTGTCACAATTCCCCATGGTGGAAACTGTTTTAAAATTAAATTAGCAACTCTTTAAACTGATTGTTTCGCTAGCTAGACGACTCTACAGGGTGCGATGCATGTTTCTGTTTGCACACTCTGATGGCATGCAGGAGGCTCGTCTGTGTTTTATTTTTTTCTCAGAGGGCTGTCACAGGATGTATGCTTTGCAGAAAGCCACAAGCTTTTTTTAGACTCCAAGAGCATCAAAGGAGAAAGAGGCAAGATAAACCTGAGAATCTCAGGGAGCATCTTCAGAAATACACATTGCATGTAGACTGCATGCATATGTGACCGAGGAAGAGAAAGTAGCAGTGTGCTAAATTAGTGGGTAGCTAGCTAGATTCTTCTTTCTTTCACATTTTTTTTTTTTTTTTATTTTTTTTTTTTTTTTTTTTGTTTGCTTTCCATCCTTTGTTTTTTTTGTTTGATTATTTCTGACAACTTCCTAAGTTAATGTGAACGTTTAAATCTTAGATTTGATAGAAAATTGCTTAGGAATGAGTGGGTAAAGAGTATTTAGAGGAGTACAACGTCAATTTAAGATGATTATCAATGTGCCCTACAGGTTTGGGTAATACTTTATTTGAAGGAAGCGGTGTGCATAAGACTGACATGACATCTGTCATGAACATAAAGAAGTCTTTATGAATGTTTATGACAGTTGTCATGAAGTGTCATTCGGTAAATAATGAAACTTTTAATGCAAAGTTGCTTTAAAAGTTCCATTAAAAATCCATTAAAACTTCCAACTTTGCATTAAATTATCATAATTTACAAAATCGCGCAAAGTTGGGACTTTTAATGGACTTTTAATGGAACTTTTAAAGCAACTTTGCATTAAAAGTTTCATTATTTACCGAATGACACTTCATGACAACTGTCATAAACATTCATAAAGACTCGTTCATGTTTGTGACAGTGTTATGTCAGTCTTATGCACACCTCTTCAAATAAAGTGTTACCCAACAAGGTTTCTGTGACTTTAAGACCTCCAAATGTGGAAAGTCCCATTAATGGTTTGACACCTTTACCTAAAAATAGTCGCCATCTGCATGAGTTTCATTTTAATTTGGGGTTTTTAGTTGTACATTTTAACTCTTCTCTTTCAACTTTTCAAAGATCATGCAACGGCAGCAGCTTCTGTAATGACGATTCTTTGAGACAACCAGAAGACAAAAGACTTTGACTGAAGAACTGAACAAGTGTAGGTTGACCAAAATGTCAAAGTCCAACAAGTTGATCTGCGGAAACCGTACACCGCAATAAAAATACACATGAAAAATGACGATGCAAAGGCTCGAAAAAGCGTAATGACATTTTCAAGCAATTATTCTCTAAACCAAACAGGGTCCAAATTATACACACATCACTTCTAACATTGTGCTAAGTGTCCAGAGAAACCAAATATACTTTTGCAGCCATCAACAAGCGTCTGGCATCTCTCTGATCGGATCTTGGATCAGCACTGAGGTCATCTAAAGAGAGGTCATGGCTGGTTGCTGCCATGAAATCAGCTTTCAAACATCCTTTTGTCCTGATTTGTCACTCTGTTGTACCCAAAAGTGAAGAGCAGAATGGCTTTTACAGCCATTGTTAGCGTATCATAGGATAAAGCCTTGACGTTCCCTGGGTTCTTATTTAATAAAGTGACCAAATTTATTTTCTTTGTTGTTGACATTTTGAATCTGATGAGTAAAACTTCCAACAAAACCCAAACAAAGGCTGAACCCAGTCAGACAGTCATGGTGAATGCTTTCAAGAATAGACTCAACTCTACAGAAAATTTCAGATCCAGTTCTATGCCAGAAAACCACCTAATTTAAAAAAAAAAAACATCTCCTATTTCTGTTTATTGTTCACATTTTCAGACAGAGCCCTGCACTTATGGTTACAAGAGTATATAGCTTCACTGCAAATGGAAAGGGATAATTTATCCAAAAATAACATGAAACTACATGTGAATTATAAAAGGTCAGCAATAAAATGTAACTTCTGCATCTGATTATTGCTCTTAGTTGCTTTTTGTAACATCTTTCTCTTCCCTGGAAAAAAGAAAGTAAAAAGTGAAGTTCAAATGTAAATAAACAAGGCACTAAGGTTATGTATGAGATGGTGTCCAGCATTGTAATTATATCAGAGAGCTAAAATCAAACCACAAAAGAAACATTTCGAGAACTTCAGCGTTCTAAATTTGTGACACCACAATTAAATTTAGCTTCACTGAGACAGTGCGGAAACAGATCTCAGCGTGTTTTTGAACTGTTATACAGTGCAAAATGTAAGTTAGGACGACAGGCCTAAGAAACTTTAGAAATGTGAAAACTGGGTTTTTAGGTACCAATAAATAAATAAATCTAATTCATGGCTTCAGTCTCACATGTTGTTCTACTATCATTTATATGTTACCTTTTATTTTCAGCCTGGACTTAGGAGCTAACAGAAATGTTTTCCAGTCTTATGTTTGTTTTTTAAATATGTATTAAATATCTGTTGTATTTTGAAACATGAATTAATACTTTGAAATTTCCCTGAAGCATGAGTGTAGCATGAATGTCTGAGCTGCGAGTCTCTGTCTTGACTATCGAGCAGCTCCTGTTGTAGGCTACCCTGCTTCTCGCCCAAAGACTGTTGGAGTTATTAATAATTTAATCATTAATAATAATAAGAAGAATCCTTCTAATAGAACCAAACATGAAGAAGCAGCATTCAGCTTCCATTCACCACATATCTCGAAAGAACGTGAAAAAGCCTTTAAATCAAGGCTTAAAATCCACCAGTTTAGAGTTCATTTAATTAATAATAACTGGAAGTTTGATCAATATATTTGATGCATATTAATGATTTTGATGATAGCATTTGACAAGATGTGATTTGTATTGTTTGCTTCAGAATTGGTGACCTTATGATGATGGAAATCACTTTGAACTGCTATACAAATAAACTTGATTTGATTTTTGGTAATTTTATGACTCCTATTTGTGATTTCTGTTTTCATTTAATTTACTCTTAATTCAAATGTTTTATATATTAATCAATGTGTGTCTTTAATAAACGTGATGAATGATCAAGTTAATAATAGTAATAATTATTTTTATTTTATTTTATTTTATGTACTATCCGATTTCCGAGTTGCCCTTGAACGCACCACAGCCTTCCCTAGGCGGTTCCTCCTCCTCTTCTCCCTCCTCCTGCTCGCGCTGCCCTCTCTTCTCCCAGGCGCTGATGTGTTACTAACGTCAGCCTGTAAGTCCGCTAAAATGTTTGGTTTTGGATCAAAACTCCTGCTGCTTTTTCTGCTGGCCTTCCCCTGCGGATTAATATCAGTCGGTGAGTGTTTATTCCCTCTTCAAAGGAGAGTTTTGGTTCCTCCTCGCTTTTTGTTAGCCTTTTAAAAAAGTTATCAGTCCATATTGACGTGGCACAGCCAGTGGGAACCATCGGAACCGCTGCATGAAGTGCTCCTACAACTAAACGTGCGCCTATTTTCCTTGTAAGCCCATTATAGCAGAGTTAAAAACGCAGCTCATTGGTGAGCTAATTGAATGGAAATGACCGCCGCTTATAAATTATAGTAAAAATCATCCCATAATTAAGTTACTTTATTTGGTATTTCACGCTTCTGGAGTTTCTGGATCTAGAGATGTTGGGGTTGGAACAGCAGCTGCAGCAGCTCCCCACGCTGGGACACGTCATCATAGATAAGAAGGGAACCTCACTTTGTTTCTCCATTCACTGACACGTTCAGGGTCTGCTTTTCTGCGGGTCATTTCAGCCTGCCAGCCTGTTTCAGATGCATACACAGTCAATGATATCACTTTAACCTTCAGTTTAGCTAGAATATGGCAACTTTTCCACTGATTTTGGTTTCGCTCATAAAAGAGAAAGTTCAGAAGAGTGCTTGAACTTTTCGCAACAATTTGTCCAGATAAGCGTATGCCTTTAGGATTATTCTGGAAATATATTTTTTTTAAAGAAAAGTCAGATTTGTTATTTAAGTGAGGGAAAAGTGTTGTCTATTTGGAGCCATATGGGAAGCAACAGGTGGGGGAGGGACCTCACTGTGTTGCTCAGGGTTCAAAAAGACAGAGAAAATTCTGGTCTTTATTTTTCTGATTATTTTTTATTTGAATTTAAATCATAGATAAGACGTAAATATGAATGAAAAAATATGAAAATGTTTTCAGTTATTAATTATTTAACCATATAATGTCGTTGTGACCATATTCATAACACCAAAGTCTAATTACTTTGGTATTCAGCCAAAAATATGCTAATATGGTGTTTGGTTTATATAACATATGTTTTACTTTTTTCTCTTGAATTAAACTGAAAATCATGTTAATTAAAGAACTGTATTCTTCTCATGACCTGCTAATAACCAGGGTTTTGCTGCGTATAATATTTAATCTGAACACATAAACAGCACATCTAAACCTTAAAGCTGGCCACCTGCAGCCTTCCTGTGGTTCTGACACTTTGCTGCTTTCTGTTTTTAAAGGTCAAGTCTCTGCGCAGTCAGACTCAGCCGAGGACGCTGCTGACGATGCAGATGCTGCAGTAGACGAGGAGGAAGATGAAGACGAGATGGTTGTCGAAGAAGATCAGATTCAAAACATGGTACGTAGTGCGTCTGTGGTCGTGTTGCAGAATGTCAAGCGCTGATTCGTTACGGTGCGATTCTGTGTTCGCCGTCAGGACGGAGGTGAAGATGACTCCGATGAAGCGGCTGAAAAACTTGTAACTTCACACCCCGATGCCGACACTACCATCGTCTTCACGACAGGCGAAGGTTGCTGAGTTGTTCATTTTTCTTATTTTTTATAAAATAATAAAGTAAAATAAAAATGAAATGCTTGCTTAATAAAGTGATGAAACCGGTTGGTAAATGTAGCTGTTTGGTATTTTTCACGTGTTCAGAGTTTCCAGCCAATGAAATTGTGAGGTTCCTTGTGGGTTTCACCAATAAAGGAGGTCAGACTTTCACGGTTCAGTCGCTGGAGGCTTCTTTCCGTTATCCACAAGATTTCCAGTTCTACATTCAGAATGTAAGAGACGTCTGCGCCTATCATCATCGCACATTATACACGTATTTATTCACCTCGACATCTAAAATATCTGCCAGAGATTTTTATAAACAAACAACAGAACTAAATATATTCCGTTTACCTTTTACGGATCTTCTAGTTGACCTTTTTCCTGTAGGTTTGCCTAATCCTGTGTGTCTGCAGTTCACAGCGTTGCCCCTGAACACGGCCGTCCAGCCCCAGGCCCAGGCCTCCTTCGAGTACTCGTTTATCCCGGCTCAGCCCATGGCCGGACGGCCCTTTGGTCTCGTCATCCTCCTCAACTACGTGGATCATGAGGTGAGGGGAAGATTGTTTCTTGTTCTAGCAGAACAAACAGCTCAAGATTTGGAAATAAGCTACAATAAGTATGTAAATAAACACATGTCTATGTGATTATTCAATTTAAAGAAGAAATGCATAAGTGAAGCTATAAATTAAGCTATAAATACAAAATTAAATCTTTAAATGTTAAGATTATTCATAAAATTATGACAAATATGACCAATAACGATGAGCTGTAGAGATGACTGATATTATTTTGAGATTGGTACTTGGACAAGAAATACTTAATATGCCTTTAGTGACGCTAAAGTCATTTTATTTACAAATTGAATTGTGGATTACATTATATGTTTGATTACGCATTAAATATTATCAATTAAATTAATGCATTCATTACACTTTCATTTAAAGTATCACATATAAACTTATTTACTTGGAAAAGCTCTTTTTTTTCATTGGCATTTTTGGCCTCTTTTTATAAAGAAATGTAGAAATGAAGTACAAATAATGTCTAAATGGTTTAAGATGACATTAAGAGTAGTTTTTCAAATCCTTTTTTTTTTCTCTGATGTGTTTGTGAACTGATGGCAATCAAACCAGACACGCATTTCCTCTCTAACCTTTTTTTTTTATTTAGGGCAACACGTTCCAGTCGGCCATTTACAACCAGACTGTCACCATAACGGAGCGAGAAGACGGACTGGATGGAGAAACGTAAGGCCTTTGGCTGACATGTCAGTCATATCCTGTCACTGACATACTTACAGATACGAACACGTAGATAAGGCGCGTTCTCTCCTGCTGCTGCAAAGTTTGCAAAGTGCAGAAATACAAGGAAGACAACAAGCAAATGCATTACTCTGAAAGTACTGCAAGCTCATTAGTGGACAAATTAGAGCGATTAAACCAGTTTATGCAACTCAGTTCTGTGTAAATTATTCATAGTCACATTAGTTTTGCAAGCTTCCCCTTATTTGTCCTTTCAGCTCTTATTCACAGCATCAGCTCCCCCAGAATATTAAAAAGCTTGTAACAACCCGTCAAAAAGGTGTGAAAATGACACAAAGGAACGAGACGTGTGTGTTGAGCTGCTGCTACACGATGCACAAACTGTCTGTGGGAAATAAGATGAGCAAATAAATCTCACCTTCCTCAAATCTCACTGGAAAAAAAATACAGTTTGTTCTGTGGGTTGTCTACGGAACAACAACACGCTCCTTAATGCTCTGTTTAATTACAGTGTGCCTGTAATTCATCAGGTAAAGAAATTATTTTTTTTTGTGTGTTTGCAGGATGTTCATGTACGTGTTCCTGGGTGGGCTGGTGGTCCTGCTACTCTTTGGGATGTATCAGGTTCTGGAGAGCAGAACGGTATGCATTTCCTCAGTAACTTGGACTATTTTGTTGTGTGAATGCGTCGACACATGAACTTGATAGACTGAAGTAGATAGGATGAGGAAGTCACCTTCCCTTTATGTGGGGAAATGCAATAAATAGATGTGTAAGACGTCAGTGACTATAAAAGCTACATTGTGTCTGCATTTCTTCTAAAACTTGTGGTGAGATTATTTATAAAACTTAGCGCCTTGCAAAAATGATGATGTTCCTTGAACAGTTTTTTTTTATTTAAACCCACAAACCTCAGAGGTTTTTTTTTTTTGTTTGTTTGTTTTTTAGATTTAATGTGATAGACTAACAAAGTAGCGCCTTATTGTGAGGTGGATGGACAAGGATGCTTGTTCTTTGTGGTTTGTTTTTTTTTACAAATGAAAGTCTGAAAAGTGAGGCTTGCACTTTTATTTAGCCCCTCCGAATACTTTGAAGAGCAACATTTTACTGCAACTACAGATGCAAGTGTTTTCGGAGTATCCTCAACAGGAACTTCTACCTCAATCTAAAGTATTTTTCATGCTTTAGTTCCTACTCTTTATTCAGCTCCGTCCATCTTTAAATCTACTCTTTCTGAGAAACAAAACAAACAGCTGAAAGCAACAATTTCCTGGTTTTCATTTGAAAAAAAAAAGCTCGACACTGGGATTCTTCTTCCTCGCCACGATCTGATCCTGCACTACATTGTTTCCATCTACAGATCCCAACTAAACGCACTGAACTTCAGCAGGTGTTTATACTTCTGCAGGGCCTTTTTCTAATGAGTGTCATCTTTGGTTTTGTTCTCTGCAGAGGAAACGGCTTCCTGTGAAAATAGAGAAGGGCACGACTGGAGCGAACGACGTGGACATCAGCTGGATTCCTCAGGAGACTCTAAACGCCATGAGTATGTTGCATCTTATTATAGACATAATAAGAACCCCAGTTTCAACTATGTTATATTAGTTTTCTTGTAGTTTTTTGCTGATTAAAAAAAAATTTCATTCTTCATAAATTTTTGCAGAACCTTCGCCGAAAACATCTCCACGGAAACGAACCAAAAGGGCAGCCGGGGTCGACCAGTAAGCCCGACTGGTCAAACTGGGTAAAATCCACGTTCTCATTCACTAAGGATCGACAGTCTGAAGCCTGTAGACCGGCTCTCATCAGAGCGCGGCCATTTAAACACCAACAGGACATTTAACTAATTTTTAAAGCTGCATTTTTGTAAAATCATGGTTTAAGCAGTGAAATGTGCAAACCGCCATATGGATGCTGCAACGCCTGAGCTGAATGTGGAGGTTTAATCAGGATCAGATAAACTGACTTGAAACCAGAAGTATTGAATTTGTAGATTGAGTTTCTGTCAATCCAGCGCCTCTGTGCCTTGTTTACACCCTGACTTTGCTGCCCTGCAAAGAGTGAATGGCAAACACTAACGTGTCCATCTGGTTTTAACTCTGTGACACGGGGACTTTTGTTTTTAGATGTTTCTTTAAGAGAGTAATAACGGCAGCTGCATGTCCTATGACAGTCTTCTCCCAGCGTTTCCTTGTTTACCTGTTTTTTATTTTCTCCCCCTCGAAGATGGAGGCTCCTTCAGCATTTCAGCCTCGTCACGCAGCGCCACCGTAGCTCTCAGGTTGTCTGCTATCATTTTTATAAAACCACCTTTTGAAAAAGCAATAAAAGAACAAAGAAGGTGTTTTTCCTGTTTCTGTCTTTCTTGGAAACTTTATCACAGTATTTTATGACACTGCTATTTCATTTGCTTGTGTTTATGTAGTATATTTTGCAGTACACAAATGTTTGTTTGGTGTATAATTCCGCTTACCCTAATTGTGCAGAAGATATCCAGTTCAACATTTCTTTTTTAAAGATCAAAGAGGCACAAAAAGTTTCCAAATCTGGAGAAGTATCAAAACTGAGTAAACGTATTTGGTTTTCCAGAACTAGGACAACATGATGAATACTTTAAAACATTTACATTTATCAGTACAGACAGAAAACATTCATCCAGTTGTACTGGTGTTGAAACAGGTGGAATCGTGACTTTTTCCCACTTAATAGCTGCTAGTATTTGTTTGGTTATGAGCATTTGGTCATAAAATAAGAACTCAAGCTTTGAGTGTCTATTGGAGAACTGTAATCTGATCAGATTACAGGGGGAGATGGTAGAAAGATCATCCAGAAGGAAATCTGTTGGAAGCTGCAAAAACCCCAGGAATGAGACTAACTTTCACCTCACAGCAGAACAATGACCTCACACAGCCAGCATTACGCTTGGATCAAAGCATATTTCTGCATTGGAATGACCTAGTCAAAGTCCAAACCTACATCCAATGGAGGATCTTTAGCACCAAGACTTAATCTGGCTGAGTTTGTGCTATTAGAAAGAAAAAATATACAAAAAATGTTAAATATCTTAGATAGAAACACCCTAATGGACCTGCAGATGTATTTGCAGCAACACGTGTTTCCACCAAGTATTAAAATTGACGTCATAAATATGTGATTTTTATTTGTAGAACATAAATTAAGCCATAAAATTGTGGATTAAATATATATATATATATATATATATATATATATATATATATATATATATATATATTTTTTTTTTACCAAAAGATGGTGTAGACAAAAAAAGAAAAATCACTTTCGACAAAAAAAAAGAGAAATAATTATTTTAGGAAAGTGATAATATTAAAACCTAAAAAAAAAAGAATAAAATAGTTGATTTTTGAAAATTGGACAAGAATAATATAAAATGCCTCTCTTCAAAATGTCAGCTAATATTTGGGACTCTAAACTGGACTCAGGTCAAAAATGCCTCTTTGGAGTTTATGACAGTAATTTGATAAATGTGGGAAAAGTTCAATGGGACGGACATTTCATCATCATCCAACACGCCCTATTAACCCTGCTCTTTGAACGGAGCCTGCTAATTAAAACCGGGGTGTGAAAGAGTTAAGCAGATAAACAAACTGAAGGTCTAGATAATGACTCACAGTTTGTTCAGAGGAGGCTGGAGCGGCTCCGGTGGGTGGGAGCTGTCCGGAGCTGAGGGGGGGGCAGCGGGATGAGCTCAGCGCCGCCCGGGGGGCAGGTAACGTCAGCTGTCGGAAAGAGAGAGAGAAACTCTGCTGGAGCTGCACGCTTCATGAGATTTTATTTTAGTATCGAGACTCGATACTAAAATAAGCATGGGCAGCTAATCTGCTCCGTGCACCAGAACCAGCGATTCCTCCTCATCCCAGGAGAGTCTCGATCGCATCCCGCCTCGCTTGAAATGGGATGAAATGGGATTATTCATGTCGACGAAGATCGGATGGATTCTTGCGATCGCCTCTGGTAAAGTAGCGCAAGATGCTGGTTTTATTTGTCCAGATAAAGGTAGCTATTAATAGTCTTAATTTATTTTTATCTCCGTGCATCGCATCCCTTTGTTGGCTGGGTGGGTGTTATCTTTATCTGAGCACTGATATGAGACCTGCACCGTCTCCAACTGGCTCCGGTACAATCTGCACAACATTCATAGCTTAATATTTAAATAGAAACATAGTTTAACTCCTGTGCCACTTTTGTTGATATCCGTGCGCTTAGCATTTGTTTTGCATTCAGCAGAGCGGTAAATAATGAAGCTATACTCCACTACTGAGGAAATATCCAACCTGTATGGTGTGCAGATTACTTCATTGTTTTCAGACTCCCTCGAATGAGACCACGCCTCGTAGAAGTATTCACACCTCTGAAACTTTCACACATTTCGTCACAAACGTCATAGTATTTTTTCTGGGATTTAAAGAGGTGGGGCTACTAATATTAAGCAATGCTTGGGAAGTGGATGGAAAATTCTAAATGAAATTTATAGTTTGTTTTTCCAGCTGAAGAAAAGCATCCCCACGCCATGATGCTGCCATGTTTGCTCAGGCTTTAGTGCAGTGTTAGCTTTCAGTCACACTGGATTTAGTTAGTGTAAACGCTGCAGGCATCTCCAAATACAGATTTTTACTTTCTACTATTTCCTCATTCAGAACATCAATGTCTTGATGTTAATATCGGCTACGGTTTATAAAATATTCAGCTCTTTGTGATCACCTTCAGCCCCATTGACAAAAATGGGGCAAAAATGAATGCGCTCTTTCATGGCTAACTGCTTCCAGATCCTTCCAGCTGGAAGCACTGTTCAAACTTTAAAATGTAGTCATGTCCGTCAACTTCTGTTTATTTCACCCTTTTCATATCTTTTACAGATTAAATGACATCCCTCCCTCTTCAAGTTTTTGCTCGTGTTATGCTCAGTCTTCAAAAAACAAACACTAGCGCATTAGCTCTGCAGTTCCCAATCTAACCCAGCTTCTTTCTTTCCTTTCCTTTTTACTTTCTTCTTTCCTTTTTTCTCTCTCCCTTCCTAATCCATTCCTCTATTACTGGAGTCCATATATTGCCTTTTTTTCCCTATTATTGTTGTCAAATACTTGTCTTCCAAATTTATTTTATCGCCTTCCCAGTTTTAAATAAAGCCCTCCTTTACTTTTCACACAGACCTGCTGCTGTATCTTCACTCAAAGCGTGACTCACCCACAGTTTCCAAGTTTGTCCCAGGGCAGCCAAATCTGCATCCAGACCTATAACTTTTAAAGTAATTTATTAACAAGTGGAAGAGTGACGTCCAAACCTGCTCAAACGTTTAAACTTCTCCAAAACTTTGACCTTTTTCTGCTGTCTCCTTTGGTTTTGGTGACTTTTCACTAATAATCTCTGGCAAAACTCTTGCAAACCATCTTGAGAAAAGAGCTACAGGAAATGGGTTGCACTGGATTTTATTTAGGGTTATCAAGGCAAAATGGGCTCACTTTTTTTTTTTAGAAAAATAAGTGAAAATCTTGTTAATTTCTCCACAAAATTATTCATCATTTTATAATCTACATCATAAAATCTTAGTAAATTGCATCGTTAGTCTAATTTGGGGTAAAACATTACAAATAGCTTCTTTGAGACTGTGCACGCACTTAGTGGTTTCTATATTTAAATGTGTCAGATTGTAGGGTATATTTATCCAGACCTGACAGGTTCTGTCTCTGCTCTGTTTTGCAGTTTTCCTGCTCCTCGCGGCGCCTGCAGGCAGCGTAGATGTGAGCTGTGAGAACGTTTACCGCGACTTTTCTGAGTGCGTCCTGGAGCTGGGGGAGAGCATGGACAACTACCAGGAGAACGTGACCAGCGAGCAGGGAGTGGCGGCCGTCTGCAGGTGCCAGCAATAACTTTATTTTATTTAAAAAAAAAAAAAAAAAAAAAAAAAAAAGGCGATTGCGTGAGCATCTAAAACGGTTTCTGAAAAAGTTTGAAAAAAATATTTGATATGAATTAAGTATTTTCAGGATTTGGATAAGAATGGAAAGGTTACACTCATTTTCAGACTTTATTCCTTTATGTTTTCTAAATGTTTCTAATCATCCAATTGTTTAATTATTCTTTGTTTTCCTCATTTTTCCTTCCTTATTTCACTTCTTCTTTTCTTCCTTCCACCCTGCTTTTACATCTTTTTCATCTTTCTTTCTTGTTTTTCTATCTTCCCTTCTTCTGGTTTTCTTTTTGTCTTTGTTTCTTCCGTTCAACATCCAGAATTTCCTTTATTTCCTTTATTTCTTTATTCTGTTTTCCTTGCTTTTCTTCCTTCTTTCCTTCTTTTCATGCTTCAATTTTGTGCTTTTTCTTCTGTCTCTCCTCGCTTAAAATATCTTTATGGTATTTTACATTTTATAAATAACCTCTAAGGTCTGAGAAAACTGGAAAATAATGTCTATAAATCAGATTTTTTTATAATGAAAATGTTTGTCTCATTTAAAATTTGTCTAAGGATGGATAGCAGTCTTACGTTCTCAAGGGATATTGAGTTTAATCTGAAACGTGCAGAAACCTTTATTTACAGACAACTAAAACTGATTTTAGAGTTTAATCTGAAAGATGGAGTGAATTCAGATTTAAATCATTTCACCAACATTTCAGCTTAATAAGTACAACTAGGTGTTATAATGAAGATAAATATTCATGTCATAAGCAAATACTGCAGAGAGGGGAGCAGATGCTGTAATCTCAGAGGGAGAAAGGAGAAATGAGTGATACTGAGACACAAAGCCGTTGTGCTAAATAATTTATGACTCCAGTGCAGCCGTAGTGAAAATCAGGGGACAATTTCTTCTGACGTCGTTTCGGCACAAACTCCACATCCCTGGCAGCTTACCGAAGGCAGAGATTTGCACTTTTACACGGCTTCTGCCGAAAATTGCCCACTTGTAATATCTGCGAGATACTGTCTCGCTCCCGGATGCCGTTGCCGTGGCAACCAGCGCTCGGTTTGACTCACGCGAGTCCATCTGAGCAACAGATTACTGGCAGCAATTAATCCACAGCCGCCGCCGCTGAATTCGTGAAAAGCTGTCGCGGGTCCAGTTTCTGACCGTCCTTCGTTTTGCCCGCAGCCACTGGGAAGCCTTCCACACTTGCGCGCTGACGGCGCTGTCCGACTGTCAGCAGGAAGTCAGCTCCATCTGGGAGACCCTGAAGCAGGACTCCAGGAAGATCCGCTTCCAGGGAAGCCTGTTCGACTTGTGCAGCCCCAGCTGCGCCCCCAGCGCCCGTCTGCCCCTCGCCGCCCTCGTCCTGCCCCTGGTGCTGGTCCTGACCGGGCCGAGCGGTGCCTCTACGTAGACGGGACGTGGATGGGGGTATGAGGGTAGGATGGACAGGGCTCAGTTTCTTCTTTTTTCATGAGTTTCAGTACATCTGAGCTCAGACTTAATGCCAAGGATTTAAAAGGTTGAAATGTTTTTAAAGGATTTTTTTTTTTCTTTTTTTACACTGAGCTGTTTTTTTTGTTTTTTTGTGGCAGGACAATCAATTTAGTTTGGCCGATAACGCTTCAAGTCTTCTGATAATGATGAAGCTTATTTCTTTATTAAATAGCAGCTTAGGAGGGAAATAAAAGTGCATTTTTGAACATGGAAAGCATTATAGTAAATGACTTTTGGTCCGAAACTAGTTTATCACACCTGATTTTTAAAGTTTTAACTTGATTTTCTTAGCAAAAATAAATAAGTAAAAGCTTAACCTACCTAGCCAGCATGTGTGTGGGGGGGCTTGTTGGTTTGTTGGATTTTGTCTTGATAAATCAACATCAAACCTATGGAGGTAATAATAAAGGGGACATCATGTAACCTGAAGTCTTCCTGTTTCCGGCCCATTTCCCAACCATGTGGGCCCCATATGTGAATGCTGGCTGGCTGATGGCACATTCACTAAATAGTCAACAACCACAGAATAAAACATATCAAACATGCAAATTAAGCAAATGTTAATTTATATTCACGAGCTTGTTTTATTATTATTATTATTATTGTTTGTGCACTTCCCTGATTTTTAGCCTTTTCTAAACACTAAGATAAGCACACACACAGAAGCTGGGCATGTGAACATCATATTTTTAGATTACAGCGGCTTGAAAAAGCATCAAACCTTTGCATGTGTCACATCTTTGTTGCATCTTGCACGCGTCCTCTAATAAAACCTCTGAGGCCTTCGCAGTGAAGCTGTAGTTGCATTGCGAGCTCCATGCTGTGAAGAAATGCATCCCCGCAGCATGATGCTACCTCCACCATGTCTCCCATTAGGGCTGGTGTGTTCAGGGTGAAGAGCAGCGCTCTCTGAAAAACCTGCGAAGCATTCACAGAACAGATGGAGCCTCCTTCTCTTCTTTCGTGGCGTCAGAGTAAAGAGGGTGCAATGCCACATCTTAACATTAATTCCTAATGCAGCACGTTAAAGTTTGACAGAATGCAAACCAGTTCAAGGGGTATGGATGTAGACGAACATGGAGCAACACTTCCAAAGTAAAATATTTCTGTTGTCTGCCCTGTGCTGTCATCTGGAAGGGAAACAACACTTCAGACTTGGAGAAACGAGCTCTCTGATTAGAAATCTATCTGAATCTGTTTTAAATCAAACATTTCTTTTCCAAACCGTGCTGCTGGGGGAGGAAGCTGTGTTGTCGTTTACACACTGCTCATATATTATACATGGATCTCACAAGCAGGAGAGCTCACCTTTTGAAAATCAAACATGTTGTGTACAGGGTTGTACCTCTTTTAACCGTCCATGTAAAACTATTTGGCCTCCTGCCTTAAGTCACAGCTGTCATTGTAATAATTACCTGTATGATAACTGGAGTGTGACTGTCGTCTTGTGAAATGTTGCTTACCTGCAGTGGAAACATGAACAAAATACAAGCCGGGGCTTTGGCACGAGAAATTAAATGTGAAGTCATTTAATGTTTATGAAGAATGCACTGGGTTTCCTCAGTTCAGCCCATATCGACAAAAATAAACTGTAGATCTCACATTGGTGTTTAAGAAAACCAGTACAAAACACATCTGGGACCCATATGGTCACAAACTGTGCCCAT
This sequence comes from Poecilia formosa, assembly GCF_000485575.1. NCBI lineage: Eukaryota > Metazoa > Chordata > Actinopteri > Cyprinodontiformes > Poeciliidae > Poecilia > Poecilia formosa. Next base: position 334,216 of record NW_006800063.1, on the reverse strand, counting down.
ACAACATGGCAAAGCCAGGTGGGGCAGGAAAGATTGAATAGTTGCACCTGATTTATACAATACCACTTTTTTTTTTCTACAAAGCAAAACCAATTCATGGCAATAGGAGAGACCCAACAATTGTAATAAAAACTCTGCAATCAGTACTTGGAAATGCAAGTTTCATAAAAATAAAAGTGAGTTCTGCAGTTTGAAGTTACATAACTAACACCGTTCCCACTCATCTGGTACAGACACAGTGTTTCAGCTGTCTGTAATCGTCCATCTTTTTTTCTTCTTCTTCTTCTTCCACTGCAAAAGGAAGCAAGTGACAGTGACCTGTTTAGCATGTGTTTGCTCCAATTTGACCAAAAATTGTGCATATTTCTGTTAGTACAGATGTCTGCAACTGATTTTGTTTTTCCTCGCATGATATTTTATGACCAGGTGTCAGAAAAACTGTTGATTTTAGCTTGGACGTCACGTAAGGTGGCCTGTGCATGAACTGTAACAGCATCCTTTGTTACGCAGATTTGTACTCTCCCCACTCCTGTCGCCTCATCATCTCCTGAGCATGTTTGTTCTAGTTGATTCGACTTATTTAACGTTTTAAAAGAGTAAATATCTTGTCAATCCATTGTGTGCCTGGCGGTGAGACACAGAAAACAGTCATCTCCTTTAAGCATGAGCAATATCTTGGGAGAGAATCTTTATCCCTGCATATGCGTTTGATGAAAGCATGAAAATGATCGTGATCATGCACACAGTAAAAGTACAATAAGTTTTGAAGAGAGTTTAATCATAGGAAGAACTCCTGAATGTAAAAAAAAAATGTTCAGTATGTTTTCTCTTTTTTTTCTTTTTTACACATTTGCAAAACTCTGTAAAGCAATATATGGAAAAATGAAGTAACTATAAAAATAAAGCACAAATATTAAACACAACTTTTTTGTGTGCAATAATGTTTAGGTTGCTTTCAGGACATTACAGTAAAATTTGCTGCAACTTATTCATCTCACAGTCTCAGTTTCTCATCCAGCAGTGAGCTGGTAATGAGGGTCACAAATAGCTTTAGTTTTCACTCGTTAGCGTTCGCCCATCTGCTGCTTTCCACCTGGATATGTCCTGCAGAGGCAAAGTGACGGATCACGGCCTGTAGTGGAAGAACCTCTTAAGAGGTAACGACATGTTCATGATGCGCACCTCATTAGAGAAACTATCTTTGTCTGGAACATAATTAGATTTCCAGGCCATTCCTGGTGAACAATACTGCAGCAGCAGCAGCTATGAGTCATATGAATGTAAAGGTCAGTAGGTGTTAATATATACAAAAAAAGTTTTCTTTTCAAAAGTATCTCATTTAGTGACGACTGCAAGTTGCATGCTCTTCTTATTTGGGGTTATGCTTCTGTAAATCCAAAACTTTTCAACCTTCTTCTCTTAAATTGAGGTGAAAGCCTTTTAAAATCACGACTTACTAAGAAAAATGATCTATAAAATATAAATGCCACCTGACCAAACAACTGCTTCCACTTTCGGCAGGAAAAACTGCTGTCAAACATTTGCCAGGAAAAAAATGTAAAATTTCTCATCAATGTGGAGGATTTTGTCCCACTGCGCTGTTTTAATTCAGTCACAATGGATTGTTTTTTACCTGCTTTACGTCACACAACAGCATCTAAATCTTGTTTTGGACTTTAGACTAGTCTATTCCAAAATCTCTCTTTTTTTAAGAAGTTCAAAGTTGAAACTGTTCTTCTGCTTAGTAACTGGTACATTTGTTGCATTTTGCAGGAGGAAACTTGCTCCACATCCCGGATGTTATTCTGTTTACTAAAAAAGGAAAAGCAGGGACAGATCACTGAACTGCACCAGAGCATGTTTAGCTCAGAACATCGACTAAGGCTTCCTGACAAACACATTGTGGTAAAAACAAAGTACACTCTCTCCTTATTGTATGATTTTAACATAAAAAAAATTGTCTGGTAATTTCCTGATTCTGTATCTATTGAAATTCAACCTCAAGTGGACAAAAAATACATACTACCAATTCAAACATTTACAATATTTATTTTAAAAAATGATTGTAAAAATGCCGAACGAACTGTAATTTATTTGTCTCTCATTAGAGCAAATCTAATCAAGACGTTTTAAGGACTTCTTTGAAGCCCAACATTAATGTATGAACCATAAGGCCTTCAGCATTACTCCCCACAATGAGACGCTAACTTATGTGGTAGCATCTAAATAGCTTCTCCATTTACTGAAAATGACAAATGTTTCATATGATCCAGTCAGGACGTCAAATAAACATAAAAGATCTAATATATCTCCAGGTTTGGTCACTGTATAAATGATGAGCTGTGATATGGACAAGCTATAGAAAGTGTTTTACGTCTGGCTCCAATAAACTTAAAACATTTAAAATAATTACCATTATTAACAACCAATATTTTATTCAAATGTGTCTAAACGTGTATAATCTCGCATTAACCTTAAATGACCCACCTTAAAGTAAAAACATAGTGTGAAATCCTTTAGCATGTTATTACTTGAGATGACACCAGCACTAGTTACGAATCTGTTGGCCAACGATATAAAAACACGTTTTTGAAAACACTAACACCCCGCTGTTCTGCACAGAAAGGCCCAACAGCTTCTAACTCAGAGATTTTATGTCTTGTCCATATTGATCAAATGGGAAACAGCTCTCGAATTACACTAAAGCAATGCATAGCCTGCACTTTCAAAGCTGCAAACTCCAAAGACTGAGATTGTCTGAGTTTGCATCCCAAGACTAAAAAATTCAGCTGGAGTCTCAGAAGCATTATGGAGGCACTGCTCCAGAAAACGTCCGTGTATTTTCCCCCCGTCGTATTCCCTGTTGTCAGAGCTCAGATGATGGCTGACAAACTGTCCCTAAATGGGCCAGACTGTTCTGCATAATACATAAATACATGCAGACCCAAAGCCAAACAATAATAGCTGTGAAAAATGCAGCGCAAGCTTAACGAGAAAGTCCTGCAATGAGTCTGAATATGCAGACTTTAATCACGACTGGCAAAACCAAATCCGATTTCAGTCTCAATAAAATTTTTGATTTCTAACATAAAAAATGTATAAGATTAGTGCTAGCATTATGGACTGTATGATACAGTAAAGATACTCATCTACAGAGAAAATGTGTGACAAAAACTGGACATTTGATCAAAAATTGATGAAACCACAAGAAGTAAATCAGTCAGGGAGGCTGACAGTCACCAGATGTCTGGACTGTGAAGTGTGGATGAAAAACCTCTACGCCTTGTGGGAGAATGTGAAGTAATCTGATTAAACCAAACTGGAACTTCAGGGTCACAAATCTGGAAAACACGTTTGGCCCCCTGTGAAACAGGGTAGAGGAAGTATCATGCTCTGGGGTTACGTTTTCAGATAAAATGAGTGTTTTTGTCAAGTTGGATAAATACGAATACATATGAACAGATGACACTTTTCAGCTCCACAGTGAATCCAAACACATTTTGAAATTAAAAATAGAGCGGTGTAGCCAGATAAAAACCGATTTGTGGTTTCACCGATCCTCTAAATCCGACAGAAAAATCTGTGGATCCACGTGAAGACAACTGTGGACCAGAGACCAGATACATTTAGAGAGCATTGCAAATATTACCTAGTAAAGATGTGGTTTGCTGACAGAATCAGAAGCCTCAACAAAGCATTAGCTTAACGGTGAACGCATTTATGCAACCTGGTTATTGGAGCTTCTGCAGATCGTTTTTCAGTTGAATTTACAGGATTCATTTCACATTAAAGATGCTGCAACGATGAATATGACTCATTGTGGTGCCAAATTTTCAAGCGTTAATTTCTTGCTATTCAATTATGTGGCTGTTGAGAGATCCAGCAATAAGCTAGGAACTTTATAGTTACTTTATTAACCAGAACCCTGAGAGTTCAGGACTTTATTCCACCGGGCGCAGGATGTACAGGAGTAAAAACAACTATATTCTACATTTTATACACCATGAGCGAGAAGAAGGAACTGAGACAAGATGATAATGTGGACACAGAGTATCATGATGATAAATACATCAACATGAATCAAAGTACAAACTTTAATCAGCTGTAGGGATGATGGTGTGCTTTCAAAAACATTATAAACACAGAAAATACTGTCAAACATTTAATAAGGAGCTACGAATAAATATCCAGTCAGCTGGAGGAAACTTTATGATAAGACTCGTAACTATTCAGTCCGTCTGTTCACACAGGCTTATAAACAAGGGAAACAACCTTATCAGCGAGTTCCTCGGGTCTTAAAAACATCTGAACAGTTCACAGGTTCGATTTGGGTCCAGTATTGACCGGGATGGCCCTGAGCTCAGTCCGCATGCACAGGTACTCCCCGATCACGGCCATCAGCGCGATGCACGCCACGTTGACGAGCCACCAGGAGAGCGCCGAGGGAAGGTGGGAGTTGTAGATCCAGCAGCCGATCATGTGGAAGAAGTGAACGGTGACGGTGAAGTCCAGGCACTGCTTCCCCCGGCGGATGAAGAACCACAGACCCAGAGCGCTGCCAGAACATTGACAAGTCATCGTCAGCAAAGTTCAGGGGAAAAAAAAGGGTTTTAAAAAGCTGCTGGATGTAAAAACATAAAATAAAATAAAAAATAGTAAAACAAATTGGTGTCGGCTTAACTTTGTTTTGAAGACTAAACATGTTTATTTCAAAGTTGTTTAGGTTAAAAAAGCTGCTATATGACAAATGGAGAGTTAACACAAAGGAGACTTGACACATTTATTTCTAAAAACAGATGAGTGGGAGGAGGAGGAACAGATCCAAGGCAACAGAATAAACTCGACTCGCAAACAAAGGGAAAACGTTTGCTTGCATAAATTTAGAGCAAAACAATCAGACAAATCTTCACTCTGCTGGATGAGCAATTTGTGTTTCATGTAATAAATCTTGAAACTACAAAACATTTTAAAAGCTAACCTTGAAACGCATGATACTTAATAGCTTCAATTTACTTTTCCATTCACTGCTCTATTTTATATTACTTACATTTTTTTTAAACAGTTTTTAGTATTTGTCATTTCCTACTCTCATGAAGCACAAATAACCTTTGATCACTGTAAAAATGTTCAAACCAAATCATAGAAAAATACATTTTCTATCAACTTAAAAACAGAGAAATGCAGAGAAACTCCTACATCAATGACACCAGTAAAATAGCACTCAGGCCTCCTGAGGTGAAGTCAGAGACACAACCTCCCTGAGGAGTGACAAAAGAAACCCTTTAACAGAAATGTTTGTGGAAGACAAACCAAGTCAGAAGTGGGAAAATTTTTCAATATTTGCGTACAGCTTCAAGTCATTTATTCAAATATATCTGTTCAAGGTTTCCCCCAGAAAACTTGCTAAGCCCGGTGGTCATTCATCCAGCGGCCTGTCGTGTTTTTGAGTTAAAAAATGTTTAAAGTTGACATGAATTTTGAAAATATCACTTGATAAATATGAGTTATTGAAAGAATGAAAGATTAAAATCTGCACACAAACTATAAAGTCTTAAAAAAAGAAAGCATTTTAAAAAAAACTTGCCAAGTCTGGTGGGGGCACAAGAAAAGCCTGGTGGCCCGCCAGGCTTACAATACACTAAACCCTGCCTGTTTGACTGTACTTACTTCCCTGACACCTGGTTATTACACACACTGCTGAAACGGCGTCAGGATGGCCACTAAAATGATTTAATTCACTGAGCTGCTGCTGCTTTTTGCTTCATTTGTTGCCACAGAATCACACGTTTCACTGGAAATTACAACCATACCATTTATCTCTGAAATTTTCATTACAAATTGAAAGGTGCTTTGGTCATATGTGAGACACATTTTCAGTGGCTCAGCTTGAGGGATTGCTTAAAGTGAACAACTTCATGTAAGCAACAGGAAGAATTGATTGAAGTCAGTGACTCCAAGCAGTCAAGTAGGTTGACAAAAAGTTTTTTTTTTTGTTTTTATCAGTTTGAATAAGTTGAAATTGACTGTATTATGTAATAACGAGGATCCTCGTTTGTAACTCACTTTAAATCTGTTTGCATGATTAAACCAAACTTATTGTGTAAAATATTTATTGTGAACTGACACTGTTTAATAAAACTGAACTGAACTGACAAAAAGAAAGGGACAAAAAGCTTCCATGAGTCGTAATTTAAGGAGTCTGTGATACCTGAAGGTGGTTTTATATGTAATGAATAGAAAACTTCCTATTGTTCTCATCTGTTTGTGTATGATCTGAAAAAGAAAGCAGATCTTCTCACCAAGTAAGAGAGTTCAAGATAAATGCCATCATCGAGAGTCTTCCCTGCATGGTAGCAAAGCCAAGGACCTATTTCCAAAAAAAAAAAAGAGTAAATGTACAACATGCAGGCTTAAAGAAGCAGATGTATCACGAAGAATGAATTTAACCTACTTCATAGCTGAAGATCTGATCTAGGGAGCGACTGCTCTGCACAAGGCTGTCCACGCCAGCCAACCACAGGCCGAGGAAGCTGTAGTAGATGCACTGCATCAACACAATTTGGCAGATAATGAGGACTGGGTCCCAGATGTAGCTCCGGAAGTTGCTGGCCATATTTCACTGACGCTCCACATGCAGGCCCAAAGAGTGCTGGTAACTGGCCCAAAGCATCCACAGCTGGCCCATCCAGTACCACCTGCAACCCTCCAACCTACACCCAAAATTAAATGCATTACTTCACTCAATTTTTTATGGTAGCTCTACAAATCTGGTAGAAGGTATGCAGGTAAGCTGAACATATTTTTAAACACTTTGCCCTCACAGCTTCTTTAAAAAACTAAGACATTCACTGTAATAGTAGCATCATCATACATCTTCATAAAGAAGGAAAAAACATCTGACCATCTTGTAAAAGTATGTTTATCAAGTTATGTTATCTTTAATTTAATAAGGTAGACGTTGGAATGTTAATAGTGTTCTTTTATAACATGTTTAAAGGGCCATTTTCGTGGTTTTAGTTGAACTGGAATATGACTTAAAGAGCTGCTAGCATACAGACAGCTATTAGCTGACTCCTCTAAAACATTAACACGAGCAGTCGTGATTCCTCGGGGAAAACAAGGAGAAAATGCTCTAACATTTATCCAAGAAAATAAGTTTTATTGCGTTGGGTTTTGTACAACAATAACAACACGGAAGACGATTGGTGCTAGCATGTTTTTCAGGTTCCGTTTAAAAATGACAGAGACAAAAAGACACACACCTGGAAACTGGACCACGGACACTTCAGGAGAAATTTAAACTGTAATCCCTTTGGTTCCTCACGGGGCTTAAGCCTCTCCGGGGATGAGGTGGAGGTATTGATGGTGGACTAAACCGAGTTCACAACAAAGACGTCACAGCAAAAGACCCGGAAACTAAACTAAACTTCATCTTATTCTGTGAAAGCAGGGAAACAACGCTGTGGTGCATTACTGCCACCTACCGGTAAAGAGTAGGAAGGTCCATTTCTAGTTTCGGTAGGGTAAAATACTCATTTTTTTAGGGTATTTAATGTCCTATGACATGTTTTATATGAGCATAATTGATACTGCATAGCATTGTTTACCTTGTTCAATCCTTTAAATTGAAATTATTTATCTTAAATTACAAAGAAAAAAAATCTACGCTGTTGTCGTAGTTTTGTTGTGTTCTTATTTATGCATATTTAAGTCTTATTTCTTTATTCCTTGTTCAGGATTCTAATTACCTCTAATTAATGTTTATTCCTAGTAAACTTTCATATTCAATATTTTTCTAAAATCAATATTTATGTTAATATTTACTTCAGCTTTAGCTAAGATTTTTGGCAGTGGAGTCTGACATTCTGTGTCCTACTCCTGACTCTTCTTAGGGGGGGGAAGCGCTTTTATGTGGACTGTTTCTATTTATTTTCCCTGCTATGTGTGATTTTGGAGTTCATTTATTTTCAGCCGCATTGGAATCAGTTTTTGTACATTTTAAAATATTTTTCTCCTCTCAGTTTACTTTCAAACATTTTTCTTTCATCTTCAAACTTTGTTCTTTGGTCCTCTAATTTTCTTTAAATGTTACTTCTGTATTTTAGAAATAATCATAAATCATGTTTAGATACCTAGTGACCATATTGGTGAGTTTGAAGGGGTCATAATCAACAAATATCCACTTTGTCACTTTTAAACTAACTCACATCGTCATACAGTAAAGGCTGTAGCATTTTATTGATTTCCAAAAAAGAAGAAGAAGTAATAAGTTCAAACTCAGGTGTGTTTCTGTAATATAGTTGAATAACTTCGGTAAAGAGAACAGACATCAAATAAAAGGAAATATGAATTTGAAATCAACAGTGGGATTCAGTCAACATTTATTATCATTTAATTATTTCATACAGATGTAAATTGACCAACGCTTTTTATACATTTTTTAACTTTCCCTTCTTTTAAATATCATATTTTTATTATTTACTTGTTCTTTATTTACTTTTCTAACGTAAAATAGAAAAATGTAGGAAGGAGATAAATATTGTTTTGGATCGTGACGTTGCAGCGACATGTGTCAGCCCCTCCCCTTTCATAATCACACCCCACACTTTTACTTTAGTTATGCAGTTCTCTTAATTATTATCTTTTGTATAAATCTTTTACTTGACTTTAAAGAGTTCAGTCAGCGGTAAGGTAACTTTTAATCGATTTCAGGCGTGAACTTGTTTTTACTGTTTGCTGCCAGAAAACTTCCGGTTTGATCCTGTTCTCCAGATGGAAAGTGCGCCGAAAGGGGATATTAAACGTTCTGCTTAAACTTTGTGCTCGTTGTTTGCTCGGTGGCCCTTCGGTTGAATCTAATATCCTTTTAAAAGGGACAGTGAGTGTTCTCTTGGTTGTACATTATGCTTTTGTTTAAGACATGCATTTTGCACATCTGGAGATGACTTTTACTCGTATTTTCATCATTAGTGTGAAGCTGTGGAACGTCCCTTTAACGCGTGAGTGAGGTTTAACCGGTTTTTACAGCAACATTCACATTTACTTCAGTAAGTAAATGTATAAAAACATTGCCACAATAAAAACGTTTTGTTTTTATTGTGGCAAAGATTACCACAATAAAAACAAACTGGGACAAAACAGAACAAAATGTGCAGGGTTTTTATTTAATTTTATCGATTTGAATATATGTATTTGTGTCCAAGCCAGGAAGCAAATACAAATAAAAATGTTCTCAGTGATTACATAAAGTATAACTTTTTAGTTGCTTTTATTCAAAACACCCTCCTGTGTTGGAACCAAAAGGTCTAAAGTTAATTTCTAACACTTGAGCAACATAAACAAACAGACCGTAGTAAGATTACTATTTGGCATGTCTTTGTTTTCCACTCACTGAAGCCTTTGGAGTCAGTGAGAGATGATTTTTCTGGTGTTTCTCTGCTTGACAGTTCGTCATTCCTGCTTGCAGAGCACACAGAGAGGACGTCATGTTCAGGACACATGTGAGTGTGAAAGCCATAGGGCGGCTTTCTGGTTTCATCCAGATGGATCCAGACTTCACCGCCTGGAGGAAACTGGCAGGTTTGCAGCGGCTCACAGGTGAAGTTATGGTTTATTTATCCAGCGCTTTGTTTTACAGGTGAACACATAAGGAGGAAAACCTATAACTTAGAAAACGTCTGTACTTTTACATAAATGTATTATAGTAATGTAATCACTTCTTTTCACTGGCTTTTTCTTTCATTTGATTTAAATACTATGTTACTGGTAAAACATGTTTATTTTTTGTTTTTGTATAAATATTTACCTCAAATTCTTCAAATAATGTTGCATCTCTTGATATTTTCATGCTATAAACATATATTGAAATATTAACGTTAGGATCCTCCCTTTTTGGAGGACACTCCTCTTACTATTTTACTGGGACTGTTCAGGTTTGCCTCTAAAAAAGGATTTAGATTTAACAAAAAAGAACAAAAAAAAATGTTTAGTTGTCTGTGGGGCATAAAGTGAGCCCTCAAAATAAAGCCAGACAAAAAAAATAAATAAACTTGGATAATGTTCTCATTAAATCCTCCAAACTAACTTAGTTCAATTCCACAGTCACAAACAGGGATTATCTTTTTTATAATGCTAATAATCCACAGTCTCTCTCTCTCTCTCTCTCTCTCTCTCTCTCTCTCTCTCTCTCTCTCTCTCTCTC
>NW_006800063.1:318580-323948 GCF_000485575.1 Poecilia formosa | reverse complement strand
ATATAAAATGCTGCACATCTATTCTCCTTCTCTATCTACCCACTTCCTGTTTGACTGTCATCAATAATTTACTCTGAGTTCTCTGCTGCGTGTCACAAAGTCCCATTGCTTTTATCCTGCAGGGAAAGTTCGGTGGAAGAGCAACACCAGACCCGCTCCTGTTTTGACGGCCGCTCCTGTTCGCGCCCTCGTTGACGAGCAGGTCAGCATCAGAGGACACTTCCTGCCCCTGCACTGTCCCGTCACATTGCATGCAAGAATGCACAGCGACGAGGGAGATCTATGGGAGTCATTCGCTCATTATAACGCAGATGAGAGGGGAACTTTTAGCTGTGAGTGAAACTATTAAGTGATTCTTGTTTTGTGAACATATGTGTTGATAAGTAACGCAATTTATATTGTCTACAGGTAGATAAAGAAGACATAGTCACCATTTTTATTTTAATATAAAATGGTGACTATGTAGGTTTTCATTTGCCTTTTTTGTTTTGTTTTTTGTTTTATTTCTGCCTTTTGTCTGTCCAGTAACTCGTGACCCTTCAGTGGGAGGCTCCTATTTGGGCTGCGAGCCGATGGGACTCTTCTGGAGTATGCAGCCAGCTCCTGGAGGAAGAGAAGGTTTAAGGCAGGTGATGGAAACAAGTTCACTGAGAACTTCAAAGGGGGAAACATGTTTCATTAAACTCATTTATGTGTACTCTAACACACTGATGAAAATTATTAAAAGTTCATATGCAGCATCCTGCAAAATGCAATCTAAGTGCATATGCCAAACATGCTGAAGAGAGACACATAAGACGTGACTAAAATTAGATTTCTGGCCAACATGCAGCCCGCTCTATGTGGCGGGAAAGTAACACTGCACATAAGTATTAAAAAAAAGAAATGCAGTCACAGTGAAACATGGTGGTGGCAGCATAATGCTATGGCTGTGTCTCTCTTTAGTTGGCTCTGGGAAGCTGGTCAGAGTAGATGAATGGAGCAACATATTGATAAGAGCCCGCATCCATCCTGTTGGGATCTTCTCTCTGACTGTTGGAATCTCTTGATTGAAAGAAGCGTGCATGGAAATTAACAAACCAGATTAAGTCTGCGAGACAAAAAGTGAGCTGCGTTTATTGTTAGACGTGCTGCAAAGAAAAGAACGTGCACAATCCCTGATTTTCTTCTTTCTATTTTATGTTTTCCCAGGTTTAGGTTCTTTCATTTCATCATTGATATTTAGTCATTTGTATAAAAAGCTGTCATTTTTGACTGAAATCTGCTTTCTTTTTTCTTTAGACTGAGGAAGAAGAGCGTGGAGAGTCCTTACACGGTGCATGTTTCTCTGCTGGAAGGCCACGTCTCAACCAGCGAAGGGCAGCGGTCCGAGCTGGCTGCGGTGACTATTGAACGGTGGTACATCGCACCAGGAGTGAAGAGGATAGAGATTAATCAAAACGGACTCGTAGGAACATTGTTCATACCACCCGGTGAGCCTTTTATCCATTGATGTTGTGACTTTTCACCGGTGGAGGACATTACTTACTTTTGTCCCGGCCTGCTGCAGGCCCAGGCCCGTTTCCAGCCATGTTGGATCTGTGGGGAATGGGTGGAGGACTGCAGGAATACCGCTCCTCTCTCCTGGCATCCAAAGGCTACGTTAGTTTTTCTCTTGCCTACTTTGGGCACAAAGATCTGCCTGGCCCACCAAACTGTATCAACGTTGGAGATTCATATTTTAAGGCAGGATAATTCTTCCACTTCTCGTTGTCCATCGCAGCTCCTGTTGATTTAAACCTTTCTGATTGTTGACCTGAATGTAGATGTGGTCATGTGAGCAGCTATTTTAACGATTTAGTGTCATGTTCTTTTGTCTTTCCCATTTTGAAAAGTGCTTAAGACGTATATCCCAGGAAATAAAAAGTTATGAATTACAAATTAAAATCTTTAAGGCTGTCTAAAGAGTGAAGGATGAGTTTCAAATGGCCTCATGGGCACCCAGTGGGTGAAGTATTTGTCTTTCATTTGAAAAGTTTTGCCTTCCAGCTACCTTCATCGTTAGTGGAGCTAAACACTAACAAGGTGCTTTTTATCAAAAAATGATAATTTCTTAACCTTTAATTTTTTTATTCCCACCATTTAACATACAGCCAGTAAAATAAGATTATGCTAACGTACTATCTGGTGAATCTGTAACCATGCAGAGGGAGCTGTACACGTTTTACTTACTAAACATGTAGCTGGTCTTTACTCGTCTTCCTCCCACAGGCTGCCTTCCTCCTGCTGCAGGATCACCCTCAGGTCGTCTCAGACAGAGTCGGCATCATTGGCCTCTCCTTCGGATGCTACCTGACGCTTCGCATCCCCACCAAAACCGGAGTTAAAGTCCGTCACGAAGCTTACTGTCTCATTTTAAACTCTCTTTCTAATTAAGTATGTTGGTCAGTAATCATGTGTAACATCTAAATCGACTGAAATTTTTTCTGTGTTCCTCTGCAGCCATCTTGTTTGGTTGGCATCAACGGCCCTGTGGGCTGCACAGTGTCACTCTTGAATTCAGATGGCAGGACAAAAAATTTTGACAGGTAAATAATCAGCTAGGTGTTGATGATGATGATGATGATGATGATGATGATGATGATGATGATGATTCAGTGAATCACAAAGTGATTCAGGACCACAGACAGCTTGAAATTAGGCTTATTTGATTTGATTTATAAGAAAGTCAGTATATTGCATTCAATGCTGTCCTTCAGATCAATATGGTGATAATCTGTAATATATTTATAGGATATAAATTGTCTTGCAAAAGCACTAAAACCGTTTCACATTTTCCAAACAGCCTCAAACTACGACGTCTTTAATGGAAATTGTGTGTGATGGACCATCTCAAAGGGCTGCATGGTGGTTCAAATGGTGTATAGAGGCTAAAAGTTTTACCAATTCTTTGCCAAATAGCTCAATCTCAGTCTGACTGGATGGAGAGCATAGATACTCAAATGGATTTAGGTCTGAACTTTGACTGGGCCATTCTAACACACGGATATGTTTTGCTCTAAAATGTTGTGATTATGCTAGAAGATGAATATCTGCAGCCTCTTTCAGTTTTTCTTCAAGGATTGCTCCTTATTTAACTCCATTTAAGTTTGACCAGCTACTTGGTTATTGCTGTAGGAAGGCAGTACCGCAGCATGATGCTGCCACCTCTATGTTTCAACAACAAGAAGACCAGGAGGTTAATTTTGTTCTCTTCCTCATCAAACAACCTTCTTCCATTCTTCCACACGTTTGCTGTGATCCCTTCATGACCTCTGCTTCTCTGAATAATTTCCTCCCCATCCATTAATGATCTTATCTGTTTAATTGAACAGCCATGTCTTTGTGAGTTTACAGTCAGGCCAAACCTTTTCCATTTTCACATGATGAACTGAACAAAGCTTCTTCTATAACAAATCTTTCCATATAATCTATTATGTTTCCTCGTCTTCTTGCTGTTGTTTAGTTTCTGACAAATCTCTGAGATCTTTACAGAACTGATGGATTTATACAAAAATGAATTGTTTAAAAGTGAACTCTGCTTTGCGTTTTGTCTGAATTTCAAAGGCAGGTTGTTGCACAAGATTTTATTTTGGGATATGACATTAAATGGGGCTGACCAGAAATGCACTCCACATTTCTCACATCTTGTGTTTGTACTCTTCATAACTAAGAGCTACTTTGTGTTGGTCTGTCACAAACAATCTCAATTAAATACAGTCGTTATAGTTGTAACGTGACTAAACTTCAGGAACAAATATGTCCTGTAGATACTACTGAGCAGTTTGTAATGAGTGATGCTACAAATTTCATCAACATGTTATAAATAAGAATACAATTTATCTCCTGGTTTTCCTCTTTTTTGTTTGTTTTTAGTTCCCAGGAATTTTGGAATTTCGATGATGAGGGCTGTGTCATTTTTAAAGACGCCTCTCTGCCTGCTAATATTCCTCCTGACAATTTTCTTAAGGTAACAGGACAAAAACTGTTCACACCTGGTGTTAACATCCACCTTTACTGATCTGATCACTCACATAAGAACAGACGATCCTGTGAGACTCCATTTTAAATCACAAATACCCATTTAAGATGTATTGAGCCACAATTAAGCAGATTTGTTATTCAGTTTAACTCTCTAAACAGCTCTGTGAATAGAATAGAAATGTCTTTTATTGTCCCACAATGGTGACATTTTTGTGCAACAGCAGCAAAAGTGACCAGAGATAAGAGCAAATAGACTCAAACAAAGGGAATATAAAATATATTTTAAAAAACTGAATAAAGAATAAAAATATTATCCTGTAAGAGCAAAATTTCAGCATTAATACAGCATAATACCAAAGTACAGGAGAATGTGCAACAGTCTCTTTGAGAATTAAAATACTCATTATTTACAAAACTGTTAATTTAAAAAAAACTTTGCAGTAAAACGCTATGAGCACACAACCGGGTTTGCAAACAAGAAGATCTCATTAATGTTATATTATGTCCTACAAGTTTTGCTTTGATTTTCTTGTGTTTCTGCAGGTGGAGAAACTGGACTGTCCTCTGATGTACATAGTGGGTGAAGATGACCTGAGTACCGCAAGCATCGAGAATGCAGATCTGGTAAAGTTGGTTAAGTGACTCCTTTAAATCCAGATTGACAGGTAATGGTTTGGAACAAGGTTCTGACACCTTTCATGAGTACCATCTCAAACAGATAGTTTTCTCTCCTGTAGATCAAATCAGAGAACCGCTGTAAAGCTCTGCTTCTATGAAGTATGAAATGTCTTCTTGTCACCTAAATAAATAAAATTCTCTGTATCTTGCCAAGTTTGTATTGGACATAAGAACTTGTGCTTGTGTTTTACTGATCTTTCTTTCTTCTTTTTTTTTTATTTTATTTTTTTTAATGGTGTGCATTACCGCCACCTACTGGTATGGAGTGTGGATCAGAAGGCAACTTGTATAATCTCCCCCCCAAAAGTAGGGGAAAAAAACTTATATCCTTTCTATCAGTTTAGTTTTCTTAAGATAGTTTATTAAGTAACGTAAATATTCATATGTAGAAGAATACCCCAAAACATCTTGTATTTTTAACTGTAATTTATTCTTTAGAAGTCTACATTCTAACTTCCTTCTCTCCTCAGAGTACTTAGGACATAACAACAAAACATGTTTTACTGTCTCTTCTTGAAAACCAAAATCACAATTACCTGTTGGATGTTTCCCCATTTTAAATAGTCTACTGTTTAAACCAGTCTGACCAAAACGTAGCCTGGATATAATGTTTTCTTCTTTTCTACTTCTTCCTGTTCCCCTCATTACACCAACTTTCCTTTGGATACTATAAAGCCATCTACCAGTT